>NC_083329.1:3207700-3477700 GCF_963455315.2 Globicephala melas | reverse complement strand
AGCTAGTGATGGTCACTGTCATCCCACTGCAAAATGGTGTAACTCTTCCCTTATCGAATGCTTTTCCATGGGGATCTGAGCCAGTTCCAGGTGATTCTTTAAGATTCCAGGAATTCTGTAAGAGTAATCATAATAACAGTAAAAGTCTCCATTACTCCTGCAATCACGGCACATACTGCTGAGGTCTGCTAACGTCCAGAAGTGGCAGCTGGATCCGAAGCATCAAAATCAATGAAACAGATCGAGCAGGATGTCTTTAGTTTGGGGCGTCTGTTGTTCTCCAGCCCCTCCTATCAAGGCCTGGCATCCTCCGAGCTCGTCTGGGGTCGCGAGGGCTGCCTTGGGAGCTGTGTGCACACTGACCCACCAGCATGCGACACAGCACTGATTTTTGGCTAACTACTAGGTAGTTTCTATAGTGATAATGATGTAGCATGTGCACCTATTGGGAATATATAAAATTAGAGAGAATTTCTGTTTGCTTTGGTCCTCTTTCTAGAGTAATTACAGTAACTGCCATTCATTCCTGTTCTGTTGCCCTGATTATTCTAGAGTCACCAGGATAACCTGGCCATTAAGGTTTAGTCACGCTAAGGAACATACGGCAAAGTGACAACTTGTCATGTTGACATTATCAATGCTGCAGAATCCTCACGCCGTGGATCCAATTGTCACACTCTTTCCGAGTACTTAACTTGAGCTGGTGGGGACATGCAGCCCTGGAAGGCCACTGAGTAGTTTCTAAATTTGTTTCCCCTTTGATTATGGCAAAAGCCTGCAATTCTGTTTGGTATTACTTTGATCATTTGACCCCCAAAATGTGCAGTGTGTTAAAGCCCATCGAGAAAAATCCCTAGAATTTCCAAAGGAGGTGAGCTGATCAGCAGGTGGTCACCCCTGTCTGTTTCCCACATGAGAGATTTCCAGTTTCTTGGGTCAACGTCAGAGTCGGGCATTACATCAGCTCTAGCGCCTTCTGGGAAGAGCTCTGTAACAAGATAATTTGGAGGGAGAAAGCACCAACTTGGGTAAAGAATGCCAGACCCCCCCCCCCACACACACACACACAAACACTGGAATGATGTTTAGGGACAAAACAGACACAACGATGACATCAAAACTCACTCAAACACTTGTAGGTGCAAAAAGATTCCTCTTGTCCCTTATTTTCCATTATTTGGGGCACAGGCATGCTTTCCTGGGCTTGGAGAAACTATGACTGCACACGTCATGCAAAGATTGGAAAGATGTAAAACAAATTAACCTAGAAAAAGTTCTCACTGAGAACTGACGGGCTGCGCAGTTTTGCTGGAGAGAAATCACAGAAGCAAGGGGGAAGAACGTGCAGCAGGATATTAATACCTGCCTAAGCGAAAATCATTGTAAAAGAGGCGACACCCTGGAAAGCCCTGTTCTCCTTACTCTGCGTTCTGCTCCTGGCTGTAGTTAGGTCTTCCTGATACGGCCCACGGAGCAAAATGCCTGATGACTCATGGAGCAGATCTGAGCAAGGAGGCAGACCCCTCGGCACCAGAGCGGGAGCTGGCAGCCCAAGGGCAGATAAGCGAGCATGCAGGAAGTCCTCTCCCTCACAGGAGAGGGGCCGCTGGCAGCTGCTGCCGTGCGGTGACACAGGCTGGAGAGAGGCGGCAGCAGGGAGGGGGCAGAAGAGGACCGAAGGAGTCCAGGAGCATCTCCAGCTTTTCTAGCACAGCTTAGAAGCGCTGCATCCCCTTGGCCATCCAATATCCGTCAAGGGCCAGCCAGTGGAGGGACTCAAAAGAGCTGACAGCCTGACAGTGTGTCTCTTGGAAACCAAAGAAGGAAAAGGATGAGAGTGAAAGGTGAGGAAATGAAGGGACTGACCACCATGTGAGGCGGGAAGCTCCCCCAGATCAAACAATGCAACAGCCTAATATGTGATAACTGATTATCTGTCATTAACGGACCTGGTTTCTTAGAGCACTTTTAGGCTTACAGAAAAGTTGAGCAGAAAGCACGGAGTTCGCAGGTGCTCTCTTATCCCACCTGCCCCCCTTCCAGTGCACCAATGATGAACCAACATTAGTCCATTATTATTAACTAGACTGTGCACAGCTTACGTTAGAGTCACTCTGTGTTGTGCGTTCTGCGGGTTTGGACAAATGCGTGATCGTGTGCATCTGCCGTTACAGAGTCATACAGCACCGCCCTAGAATCCCCTGTGCCCCACCTCCACCCACTGATCCCTCCCTCCCTCCCTCCCCACCCCCCACGCACCAGCAAGCACTGATGATAACTGCTTCTTTTTAAAACCCTGTCTAGGTACTTACCATGTACCCAGGACATTCCAAGACCGACACATTTGTTTAGTCAATCTCATGCCGACCTAGGAGGAAGTCGACCTCATCTTACAGGTGAGGATAGAGCACAGAGAGCATGTGACTTGCCCAAGGTCACACCGCTGGTGAATGGATGAAATGAAACCCGCCACCTGGCCCCGAGTCCTAACTGTGTGCCGTGTCTGAGCGTGGGACAGGGCAGGAAAGCAACAGTCGCCACCGACCTGTGCGTGCTACTAAAAATTAAAGACATCAGCTTAAAAAATTTTTTGTGCTAGCTCCTTTACCAGGCAGATCACGAATAATAATGCCTTGCCCATCATCCGCTTCTCTGGTAACAGACTCAATGCCGTCACATCTCAAAGCCAGCAAATGTCAGCAGAGCACCGGCTGTGCACTGGACCCCTCCCAGCCTCTGACCAGAATTGTCATACGGAATCCTCAAAGCAGCCCCTAGAGAGAGACGCCAGTATACGCTCCCCCTCCCCCAACCATGGTACAGAGGAAAGGACTTGGCTTTGGTGGAATGCTCTGGTAATTTGCCGAATCCAAACACCTGGTCGAGGGAGAGCTAGAGTTTGAACACGGAGGTGCAGCCCCTGCCCTGCTCTGGCCACTTTGCTCTATCGTGTCTGGACTGAATTGTCCGGAAGTGGTTCCAGCTCGGGCAGGCCCTTCAGCATCTCTGGGCCAAAGGTTTCTGGGGGTCTCTCCAACCTGAGGCCCCTCTCCATCGGCTGTTTTAAAGTCCCCAGGTGCATAAGACGTGTATTAGGCAAATCCACTTCAAAAGCTGGAAATGTTGCTTCTTCTCCAGGAGGAAAGACTTGGGTGTGACCTGGGCCAGGAACACAGCCCTCGCTGGGCTGGCCTGGCTCCTAGCTCCTACGGGATACCTGAAGCACTGCCGGAAGCAGCGGCCAGCCCAGTGGCCGTGATGCCGGTGGGGCAGGGAGGCAGACGTGGACACTGGGGCCGTTCTCCCACACCTCCCCAGCCCAGGCCTTCACGCTGCCTACCCCGGCAGGTCCCAGGCCCCTCACACGCTGCTGCTGCTGTTGGAGTGGAGGCTGACACAGCCCAGGCCTCCTCTAGGGGTACCACCGGGTGGGACCAGCACACAGGACTGGGTCTGGCAATGCTCGTGTGGTGGAAATGGGTGTGGAAGAAACACTGGTCCTTACCAGTGTGCTGCAGATGGGAAAGGGCGAGGAACGTGAGAGTTCCTTTCGGGGGGTCATCCCGCTGGCTCTGGACCCGGTCGACTGCTTGGATGGTGAGTCATCGCTCACCATCTTGGGTTCGTTGGATGAGAAAGGCGGGGACGCTGGTGCCGCTTTCCCTCTTGGTTTCTTCCCGGTAGACGAAGCCTACGTCAGCCTGCTTGTGAAAGGGCCAGATTCTCCTTCAGGAGGACGGAGACCCCCTGCTGCCCACACATGTGGGTGAGCTGAGCTCCCACACTTCCTCCCAGGCCTGTCCTCTCATCAGCACCCGGAGCGGAGGCTGATGCCTGCTTATTTATGAGACCACACGGCCATCACGCGCCTCGGCTTCAGGAATTAACCCTGCTTCCAAGGCCAATCAATCCCCGTCCCCTCACCCGGTCCCACCTGGTCTGGTCCCCCTCACGTCCCCGGCGCCAACAAAGCCTTTCAGACTTCAAATCAGACACATTGATCGAGTACTCTTGGGTTCGACCTCCTCGGCCGTCAGGAAACTCATGTTGCCTGAGTCCTTGCACGCCCTCATCTCGACCCCTCCCTTAGGGACGGCAGCCATGGCCCTGGGAAAACATCATCCCAGCCACGGGAGGGGAGGTGGCACTCTTCCAGGGCCCAGCGGCCTGATGGCGCTCAGAGCATCCAGCCTGACCGGCCCAGGAGGGGTTGGGGAGGACAGCTCAGGAGGGAGGCGTGATCAGCAAGGTGCCTTGTAAGCCCTTCCCACCAGGCACAGCGAGCACGTGGGTGGGCCAGCCAGCTTCCATTCAGCGTTGACTGAGAACATACACTCTCTTCAGGCCCTGAGCTAGCTTCTGATCACCCGATGATGACCGGGCAAAGGGCACAGGCATGTGAGTAGCCAGGATGTGGGAATCCCTGCAGTGATAAATGGAGCTCAAGGTGTAAATGGGGGGGACTTCTTTCCACTTGAGATGGCCACTTCCCACATGCTCCAGCTTGGGTAACAAGGATTATCCACGTGTGTTCTATAATCTACCAGCATCCCATAACGTGGTGGAAGGGGTAGAAGGGTTTGGTGATGAAGAAAGTTTCCAGTGTGCTGTATCAGCACAGTTCAAGGGTTACTGGGTGCAAAGCTGATGTCATTGAGGATCGCCAAGGCCGGCTGGCATGACCACGAGGTCCTGAGACCCACATTTTCAAAGGACACATCCAAGGGTTGTTCACGGTGCACTCTTAGGACACCTGAATTTGATTCCACATCTCCAGCTGGTATGGTCTGTCCTTCAAACCGTCTAACTCTATCTCCTGTGCTCTCCCTCTTCACCGCCAGCTCACCTGCAGAAAATCGTCCCCAATTCTACCAAAAGGCAGTTTTCCAGAGATGCTGGCAAAGATATTCCACCCTGAGCCCTCTGAGGAAGTCCCAGCTGCCCTTCAGCCATCGGGATCATGCTCGTGTGACTGTTATAACCACCTCAAGGACTAAATGGCTCTTAATTTGATGTAAAAATGAAATGGCACAGCCTCTTCGTCTTCTGTTTTCTTATCTGTAACTTGAAGATCCCATTACCACCTACTTCCTAGAACTGCTGTGATGGCTAAATTCAGGGTGCCCAGGTGAAAACAGACTTTCAGATACACAAGGAGAGATTTTTAGGGTGAGTAGGTCCCAAATATTGTGTGAGAGACCGACTTATAGTAAAAAATTGTTGTTTATTTGAAATTCAATTTAACTGGGCATCCAGTATTTTTATTTGCTAACTCTGGCCCTAATTAAATCATACAAAGCACTTTGCAAGGTGATGAATAGTCAGTCTGGAGGACGGCCAATGACAGCGAGATTTGCTCACAGGTCAGTCTCTGATCCTGGACGATGAGTTTCCAGAGGGAAAGGAACCTCTTATTTTCATCTCTGACTCCTCAGTGCCTGAGTCAGGAGCTGGAATATGGTTCACGTCAGCAGATTTTGAATTAAATGGTAGATTTGAAATCAGTGCTTCTCTGAAGGATGATGGTACATAGAGGCGATTTCTTATCAGTAAAATCCTCCCTTCCTTTTCACTCGTCTGCTGCCCCGTAACGCGCGTGGTTAGTTCACTGTGACTAATTCAGTAAATAGTGGTGCTATTTGCGGTGCTGCCCCACTCCTGACCCCAACTGGGCATCTTACCATCTACAGGGATAAAGAGACATATCGCAGGCAGACCCTTCCGCAGGGGAACACAGGTCCAGCAGACGGTGGGGAGGCAGCAGCGTGGCTCTGTGGTGAGGGATGAGAAGAACTCCTCTGGGGGTCAGTAAGGGTTGGGTGGGCATCCTCAGCTGAAGAAAAGCTTGAGCAAAAGCACCGAGAAGGGGAAGAGCAGCTGGGGGTGCTATAACAAGTTACCCCAAACAGGGGTGCTTCAGACAGCAGAAATTATCCTCTCACAGTTCTGGAAGCAGGAAGTCTGACACTGAAGCATTGGCGGGGCTCCCTCTGGGGCCGCGGTGGAGAACGGTTCTTTGCTTTCCGGGTTCCTGTGGCTGCCGGCGCTCTGTGCTTTGCAGCCCATCACCCGACTCCTCCCCCAGCTTCACACGACCTCTCTCCTCCTCCTTGGGTTTCTTTTACCAGGACAGCCGTGATGGGATTTGGAATCCACTCTAGGTCCAGGTGATCTCATCTCAAGATCCTCAATTTAATTATATCTGGAAAGACCCTTTTCTCCAAACAAGGTCACATTCACAGGTGCCAGAGTCAGGGTGTGGACGCGTGTTTCTGGGGCCACCATTCACCCCACCACTATCGGGGGGCAAGGAGCCCCGATGAGTTAGGGACTGTGGGTGGAGCCTGACTCTTAAGGCTTTTCTAGTCAAGGCTGAGGAGCGTGGGGTTGACACACAGGCTTCGGGAGCCCCTGAGGGTTTCCGCCTGGGACTGACTTGCTCAGAACTGTGTTCTGAGAAGCAGGTTCTGGTGCCAGGCTAGAGGGGAGCTGGGAAGGGCTGGCCGAGAAGGGTGTGCAGAGACAAGGCACTCCGGAGATGCCATACTTCGTCCTGGGCCCACCCGCAGCTGGTCCAACGGCTCCCCACTCCACGAGGTTCCTTGAAGGTGGCTCAGGTCTCTGCCTACAGACGGGAGAACAAAGCTTTCAGTCTAATACAAGTTCCACAGATTATGTCTCTGTTTTTATGAGGCTAAAGGAAGCAAATGTCAAAATCGTGGAAGCCACAAGATTGAGAGAGAACTCATCCTTAGGGGTCTAGATGTGTTCAAGGCGTCTCAGCGTCCCCTTCCCCTGAACCACTCGTGACAAAGCAGCAAGAGGAGTCCACAGGGAACAACACGGCCGAGGGCGCACAGGGTGACTGTTTGCCAGCATTAGACACCGCCTGGAATGGTCTTCCAACCTCCACTCCAAACCCACTCCCAGAGGATGCCCATCTCCCTCCAGAGCAACCCTACAACGTGACTTCTGTGAACAGAATATTTTAGTATGACCGATATACGGACACACGAAGGGGAAGGCAGAGTGCCCAGCCCTCCTGGGCATCCAGGGAAGCTTCTCAAACTGGTGACACAGCAGCCGAAGCAAACTCCACTCCAGGAGGCAAGAACCTGGCGTCACTCCCCTCCTGTCCGGGTCCCTGGGGAAGGTGGTGGACACTGAAATGGCCTAACTGATCACAAGCCAGCAGACATCTTGTCCTGAGAAGCTGAGGCCACCTGCTTGGAGCCACATGGACGGGGCTGTCCTACCTGTGTCCCCACCTGGGCTCCGAGGATGGTACCTGTTTCTAGAGGCTCGAGTCACACACATTCTGCTGGAGCGTGACTCTCATGAAGACGGGCTGCGTCATGTGGGGCAGTGCTAATTGGATGTGGTTGGAAGCTCAGGAGGGGAAGAGGAGAAAGTCACTGACCTGTGCCGTGACTTTGAGGACACAGCAATGCCACCTCCCAGACGCCGAGCTGCAGCCTCTCCCCCCTCCCCTCCCTCCTCTCCAGGCTGTAGACACCAGGCTGTTTTATTTTCTTTAATCAACTACTACATCTGCCCGTGAAACAGCTGAGAAGGACACAGAGCCTGTTTTGCTGGAACTCCAAGCAGGGAAGAAACTACTCCAGCTGGTATTTTAGAGAGAGGCCCCTACGTTACTCTGTTGCATGCCAATTTCATCCAGGGGAGACCTGAAACTGTTTGCTCAGAATAAGCACCAGGATGTGGGCTCGGACTGCATCCTGGAAGCACCTACCTGTGTGTTACCTTCAGCCGCTGGAATTCAGGATGGTGTGACGGCGATAGAAAGAAGCCCCCGGTACATTTACAGAAGGTACACTCATGTGGAGAGTCGTCCTCCCCACCTCACACCTAGCAGCTGCAGCCACTGAAGACCCCATGACGCACTAGGCGGAGACAGGAGTGTGAGCATGGTGTGTGTGTGCACATGTGCCTGGTGCACTGGCTTGGGTGCACATGGCCGAGCTTGTGTGTGCATTTGTGTGCACACGTGCAGTGCACAACTGGTTGTGCAGGCGTGGCTGTGTGTGCACACGTGTGCATCTGTGTGCACGAGGTCTCCAGATGTGCACCTGGGTGTTTCCAGAGAAATACCCCAGGACACAAGGTCTTGTAAATTCTTAGGCGTGGAGTTTGCTGACCCCAGCCCAGAAGTCCACATCCACGAGACGGGACTGAGAAAGAAAAGGTGCTGAGAGCAGGTGCCGCACCTGAGCTCCAAGGCCCTGCCCAGGGCTGGCAGAGCGGGTAGGAGGCCAGGCACAGAGCTGTCCCGTGGCTGCTGCCCTGTGGCTGTGGAGAGGAGGAAGTTTCTAGAAATTCTGAGGAGGCGACTTTCAATAACCACCCAGGAAGAAGCCCTCAGATGCCAATGGGAAGTGGGGGAAACAGATTTCTTCCAGAGAAGCTGGCCAGGGCCACAGTGATATCAACAAAGTGGCCCCTCGGTGGTCTCGGGAGACAACTGCACCTCCTTGGCCTAAGTGTGCACTTGGAGCAGTGCCCGCCTTGAACTCATGTGGGCTCCCACCCCTACTTACGGTCAAATCCCCGGATTATCTGGAAACCCCCAAGTGTGGCAGTGCGAGGCTGTACATGGAGAGGGCGCCCGGGGTCGCTAAGCTGTCGCCCATCAAAAGAGGAGTTGGTGGGGGACCGTGTCCCCGCTCCCAGCCAACGAGAATCACAAAGCGTTTCTGTTGCTTAAAAAGAAAACCTGGGCTCACTTCCACCCAGTCTCGTGGAAACCAGAGCAACAGAAAACTAGGAACGCCGAGGCCAGGCCACATGGCCAGAGGGCCCTGATTCTGGGGACACTCGTGTGCTTGCAGCCTGTCTGCAGACAGACCGCCAGGACTCAGGGAGGACGAGCACGGGGGTCTGCAGGGAATTTCAGGGAGCACACCACACAGAGAGCGCGGGCAAGCAGGGTACTCTGCTGCTGGTTTTCTGTTGCTTTTGCTCTCGGCATCTTGTGCAAAATCTGCACTCTTTAATCTCCAGAGGCTTTTCCTCCAGACCCACCCTGAGGAAGGTCACGGGTCCCCATGGAAAGGAGGTGGGAGGCGTCCTATCGAAAATTCAGGAAACAACTGCTCGAATAAAGAGTGAGCTTTGAGGTGGTCTTCTGTCATCCCCTTGAAGAAATGCCCCCATCTGAAGAATGACAGAATCGACCAAAGGAAATCCAGATCTTTCGAAAGCCACAGTCAGAGAACCTGTCTCGAGTAGCCATGACAAGAGTCCTAGAGGCTTGGATCTCACATGCCCCTAACAAATGCTAGGCGTGGCCTCAGCTGCCTCGGGGACCCGGGCTCCCGGTACTCTGAACATATGTCTCCACCACCCAGTGCACAAAGCCCGCAAACCATTCTTTTTTATAAAGCGTAGAATGAATTCCAGGTCATTCCTAGAGTCCTGAGCTCATCACAGGAAACCAAAGGACAAGTGGTGGCCCCCAGGCTGGGTGTGTCCTCGGCCCCTGTAAGGGCCCCGAGTGTGGGAGGTGTCCCCCAGCTGGAGGCTGTGTTAAGTGGGACCCAGGCGCCAATTCCAAGCTCCTGGGCAGGTCTGATTTCAGAATCACCGCAGGGTCCAACAGATGTGGCAACAGGAGGAGACAAGTGCCTCCGGTCGCTCTCCTGGATGAGCCTGACGTGGACATTCAGCGGACTTACTAACTCTTTTGTGGATTGTAGTACCAGTGAATAGACTAACATTGCCGTCCACTTAAGGGTCTCAGTCTTTGACCTAAGGATCTGAGCAAAGGACTAATACAATCTCCTGTTCTATGAAAGGGTGGAAAGTACCCAGAGCTCGTTTTTGTAAGTTCAGAACAAGGTTTTGCCGCGAACGTTCTAATTAGAAGTAGCCGAGTGCCATCCTGACAGAAGTCAGCTCCATCCTGTTAGAATCTAAACACGGTTTCTAACCACCCCAGCTGGGGTCACAGAAAGGGGAGTAATATGAGGTTGCTTGCCAGGCTGAGTCCTGGGTGGTGAGGACACAGGCCGAAACTGGGTGAGAACACGGACCTAACACGCCAAGAGCTTCTGAACACAGGTCTTGACAGCATCTTCTTGGAGACCAGAGCATCTGTACCCTGTTCTACTGAAATCCTCTCAGGATGCAGTTATAGACAGCACACACTCAACCCTACAGCCCCAGCTGATATGTGATAACAAGCTCTGTAGCAACAGAAGAAGAAACGGAAACACAGAGGACTTCCTGCTTCCCTCCAAGAGCTGGTCATCTAGAAGGGCACCCACATCTGACACGGGACCTCCCTGCTATTTCAGTGGAAGAGAAATGTAAATGCCTTCTCGTGTTCCACCTTCAAGAAGTGAATCTCCTGTCCAGGTGGCGACCCTGAGGTCACCTCACGATGACCGGAGCCCCTGGCCAACAGGCCAACAAGAAAGAGAGTGGAGAGCTAAGGCAGCTGGCAAGAAGAGGCTGCGTGGAAACTCCGAGGATGGAGGCCAAACAACTGGACTTCAGAAGGTCCTGCTACCCCTAAAAGTCTCTCTGCCACGTCTTAGCTTCCTCCAGTTAAGAAATCCATTCTGGCTGACAGCTTCACTAACGTATATACAAACATCCCAAGAAGAGTAAAGAGAACGGAACATTCCCATCACAGAACGACTGTTTCATCAGATTGCTTTCCGCACCTCCTAGAGATACACACTCAGCTTTTTCCAAAGTATGTTCTGCCAAGTCCTCCACGCAGGAGCTGCTCTGGATAGCACTCAGCATTCTGCATGGCGTGTCTCCTGTGTGGAGCTCCACGAGGCATGTGAGACAGACAGTCGAGCTCCTTTCCCACAGGATTTCTCAAAACCTTATGAACATTGCTTACCTAGAGTTTCTCCTCTTTCCTGACTCAGGACCATCTTGGCCATTAGACGTGTTACTACGGCCTGGGAGATGTGGCAGGAAGGAAAGGAGTTCATCTCTGAGTTCCATTCAGGCTGAGCCTCCCGTGCAAACTGGGCCCCAGGAGGGAGAGATGCTGAGGGTGCCGTCCTAGGACCCAGGAGAGAACAGAGAGGGGCGGTAGGCTTATAACCAGCTGCTGAGGTCCTACCCAGCGGCTTTGTCCACCACGATTTTCTGAGGTGAGGACAGACTTCCTCCCTGCGGCCCCAGGGCTGCCTCTGCAGGCCCATCCACCCGACGACCTCCTCGCCACTCAGAATCCGTTCTCTGTCGTATTCAGCACCAGAGCAGCCATCCAGGTAACCAACCAAGGTGATGTCAACACCAGAGCAGCCCCGCACCAGGTGACTAAGTGGGCACGTGCACACACACACACACACACACACACACACACACACACCCAGAGCCAGCTGCCTCCTGTAACAGAGAGCAGTTTTGTGGGATTCTGACCAGACCCTTTCCTATTCACGTGCAACTTTTGTGATAAACCATCAAAGCAGCTCGAGTAATCCTGGAAGCTCCAGAATTAGCCCCATGAGTCCCATGCCCTCTGCTTTTGCTCCTTCCTTGGGGCACTAAAGGGAAAACAGCCTTCACCCGGCAGCCGTCCACGCACAAGGCATTTCATTTGCCCCTCAGAGCATCTCCTCTAGTCCAGCTCGGGCAGAGTGAGAGGTGGTTGAAGGTAAATGGATGTCGTTGAATTTGTGTTCGGGCTGACCCAGAGCAAGGGAACGTGGTCGTGCGATGGAACTTAAGTTTAACGTCTGAGTGTGAATTTCCAGCTATTACATCTGAATTTTTTTAAGGCCAAAATATTTACAATGAAGCTCTCTCAGTACCAAATTCAATAGATACGCCTCTCTTTTCATACAGTAGGCACGTTCCTGAGCAACTACATGAGACGAGAATTTTTAAAAATCAAATTATATTTTTCAAAGTACTTGGAGAGCTTTCTATTTAAAAGAATCCCACCAGGAATCCTCCCTGAGAATGAAGAATCCTATTGTAATGCAAATGATCACCTCCTAATTTATCTGTTTTCTAAATTCAAATAAACTCCAGTTTATTCAAAATGGTCAAAGAGCGGGGTCTTGTGGTTAATTGAATATTCATGTTAATCTGGAATCACCATACATACCTTGTGTTGATCACTAATTTTCAAGAAACAAGAATATAAAGAAATACAATAAAATACACTTAACCATGAAAGGGTGCAGAATCTAATTACTTTTTCTTTGACAATCCAAAGGCATTTTGGACCTCAAATTGTCGGACAGTCATGGGATCTGTTCATCCCTTAAACCTGCTCAGACCTGAGTTTCCAGAAAGGATTTTAGGCTGAAGCAAACTGATCTGGGGAAATGACCTGGGAGTCTCATTTTTGACGTAGGTCTCCTGAATTATTTTTTACCTTCTCTATTTCAAAAAAAAATAGAGTTCAGAGTGTATATTTTTTTATGTCCTGGAAATGCATGGTCTCCGATTCTTTGGATTGTTTGAATATGCCGTTGACAACATCTGCACAGGTAGGTCCCCCTTTCAGAAAGCCAGTCCCATTCAGAATAATAAAGCAAGACTTAGCTGTTCTTCTCTGCTTGTTATCTAATGAGGTGTGGGAAAGGCCAACAATTCCGGGATATACCAGGCTTACAGACAGTGCCTGCCCTAGGAATAGATGGTGATCTTGATTTCATACAATGATGAAGGAAATGATTCGTTTCAAAAGCAAAGCGCAGAGCATCCATCCTCCATCGCCGAAGCAAAGTCTCATCCCTTTGCTTCTTTCCAAATACCCTTCCATCCACGCTGCAGGCTTGAACTTGTTAAGAACACTACAGCCCAAGTGCTTGATGTTTTAAAATCTATCCACTTCCCTGTCGTTTGTTAGAACTGCTTTTCCGAGGAATCCTGCGACCATATATTCCTATTTAAGCAAATAAGGTTAGCTCCCTTTTGCCATTCACAATTCAACAGTCCTCCTAAATTAATTTTTCCAAAAGTAATTCAAATAAAGGCTTCGTTGCCACTGCTCTTTCCTGAGACACAAGGTTGAATAAGGCATCTGAATAAAAATGCGTATTACGGCCCTTCTTTAATATTTAAGCATGACATTCATTGATTTGTTTCTTGTTTTCTGCAAACCTTGACAACATGATAAAATAAATCATAAGAACAAAATATAGTGGTAACATCTTTTATGGACTTCACATAGTCATCAATCTCAAACTGTGAGGGAATTATCAGTACAGCAAAAAGATCTATGTTTTAAGAGCTCCAACAGCCCACTAGCTGGAGGTTTTTCACAAGCAAACTCAAGGCAAGTGACTGATAAGCACCATTATTATTTTCTGAGAGCCTAGTTTATGGTGTGTTGCGGACGTGTTGGCGTATATGTTTCAGAAGCAAAGGTCTGATCAATTCTAAGTAGACATCTAGTAACATATAAAAAATATAACAAGGCTTCCTGCTGAGCGACGTTGTAGTACCCGCCATCCCGTGTCAGCGTGACAGGCCCTGTATTGTATCTCTCATTACATTTAATACAGAATTAACCTTTCTTAATGTGATATACTACATATGAAACATGGATCAACCTCTAGGTATCTGGACACATTCCCATTGTATTTGTGTTTTGACTTTTAGCAACATCATTGTAAATAGAAAAAAACAAAAAAGCCTTGAATTGTCACATAATAACAACCTCTTGGACACTCCATAGGCAAAAGAGCTGGAGAAGAATATTGTTTCGAAGTAATCCCATCTGGAGCTGGTGCCAGAGTTCAGGATAATGGAAGAGTCTGGAGCCTGTAACGCCAAGCACAGCAGAGTTTTTTCACCATCATCAGCGCCTTCACTGGTGAAACTGTGTCCATGCCACACCTTCCAGGTGACACAGAAACCTGCAGCCTATGACCCAGCTGT
Source organism: Globicephala melas (assembly GCF_963455315.2). Taxonomy (NCBI): domain Eukaryota; kingdom Metazoa; phylum Chordata; class Mammalia; order Artiodactyla; family Delphinidae; genus Globicephala; species Globicephala melas. The sequence goes on along the minus strand of NC_083329.1, from coordinate 3,463,819 downwards.
TGGCGAAGCTACCATGGGGCCTCTGGACGCTTGGAAACATCTGAATAGTGTGTTCCACGTGATTCTTTTGTCCGTTAAGCATTATGTTCATGCAGCCTAAGTTATGTTTTCCTTTTTTTGAAAAAAATCCACAATTTCTTGCCCGTGAATGCCGAGCCCTCAGTGGGGCTTAAAGTTTTAAGGGAAAATCACCAACAAGGGAAATGTTGGCCGCATCGAATCCAGTTGCGACAAACTGCAACACGAGGATTATTCCGCGAGATCTGAGTCATTACCAGCATTTTCTCCAAGCATGTCACAGGGCTGGTAATGCAGAGGAATCATCTAAAACTCTGAAATGACGTTCCGGAAAGCACAGCGGCTTCAGTGCATCGAGTGGAGCTTTCTATCTGGAAAATGGGTAAATGAAACCTCTAGAGGCGGGGGGCTTCCGTCTCGGGATTGCAGGAGTAAATATTAAGACGTTTTCTGACAAGCTGAATATCCGTGGTTTCCCACAAAGTCTCACCATGCTTTGCACTCCATAAATATCACTCCTCTTCCCTTACAATTTGAACTCCTTGAAATACGATGCCAAGGTCCACGAAAGCACAGCTGCACTTTCATTGGCTGGAATCTCAGGCCTGCCCTCATTTACATAGGTGGGCACCATTCATCACCCTCATAATTAATTCAAGTCAATTACACCATTCTAAAATATCTCCTCTCCCAGGCATGTTGCATTCTTACCACCTACTTTTAATAAAATTATACTCACTATCCCTCTGGTTGAGTCACTGTAACTCCTGGAGGTTTTTTTTCTCTCTCTCTCTTCTTTTCATTATTCTAACCAATTAAAGTCACTATGATTTTCTTTACTCGGCCTAAGAGAAATACCATCAGTATTATTGCTTGTTTGACATTTTGGTTTTCCATTTGTTAAATTTTATTAGCAATATTAGAAATTTGAATTACTGTATCTTCGCAGCCACAAATGTTCTTTTGAGGAGTTCGTGCGCAGTTGGTGATGCTATATACATCCACTGTAAACCTTTCAGAGTCTGCATTTCAGTGCGGACTGCTAAGGTACCACCGGATAGGCAATTGGGAGAGAAATCATGGCGAGTGCAGAAAATGCCACCGGTGGCTCCAGTGAAATGTGGAGCAGGGGATGGCCCGAGGATCCCCCAGTCTGACCTGAGTGGTTGCTTCCCGGAGGTCCTTGATTTTTAGGGTCATAAAATGAAGCCTCTGCCCTGAGCCAACCCTTGCTGCAAAAACTCTAACAACCACATGGGGAGAGGTTTTACTCAATTGACTGATAAACCAAACAATGGTCAATTTACCCATAAACACACTATATTTTATTCATTGATCTTCAGTTTCCAAGTCAGAGAACCAGGAAAGAGCAGAAGGGGTCGTGCACACCTTGAACGAATGGGCGGAGGGAAAAATGTGTTAACCAGATCCCAACACACACAGCACCTGCCCTACCACCAATGCCCACCCAAACACACTACACACTCACGGAACCAGAGACTGCTTCACCAAGTCCCAGAGCCTCCCCACACTGACTTGCAGCTCAATCATGTATTTTCCTGGGATCCCTAATTAACCTCCCTGAGATGTAATTAACTTGCTGAGTTTGGCTGGGGTGGTAGTGTTAGTCATATCATACGAGGGAATAAATCTTTAACAATGACCTGGAATGTTGGCTCCATGAGGGCATGGACTGTGCTTATTGTGTTCACCGTACGTCCCCAGTACCTACAAGAGTGTGTGGTATACAGTAGGTGCGAAGTAAATGCCTGCTGAGTGAGTAAAGCCCTTAGTCACCTGATCCAGGCTCAGTTTCCCCATTCTATCTCAGCATGCCTGGAGGCGTTTGCTGGCATCAAGCCGCTGTGCCTCTGTTTCCATCTATAAAATGGAGACGTTAACAGTGCCCACCTCAAAGGGCTCTTCTAGGACTGAGTAATTATATATATTTTTTTATATATATATATATACATATATACATATATATATATATGGTGTGTGTGTGTTTGTATAATGGAGACAGACAGACACACAGAGAGGAAATAGCACATAGCCTGCTCTCAGAAGAAAAGGACACTCTTATTAATTTTGCGTGGGGCTACCATTTATCACAGCTAGTAACATGGCTTCCTGAGCTGACCCAGCTTTGAATACACCTGAAGATCCTAATGAGATCAATTTTCTATTTCTAGAAAAATCGTGGAGGAATTCCAGGACTTGGAACAAGCCAGTGTCTCCGATCATTTCTTGTATCTTATCATTCCACACCATCGTACCATTTAAAAATCCAAACTGAAGAGACCCCGTGAAGAGTACGTGATTTCACAGAGGAAAGATCTACGGAAACCTTTAATTCTGTGTGTAAATGATACATTAGGAATATTTTTCCTTCTGAATACTAATATGTAATTCTTGCAGGAAAAAAAAAAGCCACGTGCGCCTTCTTATGCAGTGGCCTGAAAAATAATCTATAATATTGCATCAATATTCACTTAATAAAGGAGGAAGTTTGCATTGCTTATGGTATTTCTATTCGGTTCCCCCAGCCTGTAGATATTATGTACAAGAGTCGGTCCAGCAACATCTCTATGCCTTGTCAGTCATTTAATTAAGCAAAGAAAGCTTGCTATTCATTTTATTTCTGTATATGTTAATGTTAAAAACTAATAGAAAACAGCTAGTAAATTGTCCCCTGCATATATTGGACACAGCAACAATTACTCTGGTGGAGAAGATATAATAAAAGACGAAATTTTAATAGTATCTTTATTCCATTTATTCTCTTGGGCTTCTGTTTCAAGGTACTGTAGAAATTAACAATTATTTCTTCTCATTGTTTTTGATGATCTTTTTCTATTATCCTCCTACCCGACTTAAAATAAAAAAATAATTTAAACTTACATTTTTTTAATCAATTTTATGGTGCCCTGAGATTTACATTCCAGGCATGAGGAAGAACTGAGAAAAATCAGAAAATCACCCAGAGCTTTCCCTTCTTGTTCTTCTGACAACTAGTTACGGCCATGCCCGTCAGTAGTACAACTGAGATGATCTTGATTTCAACTCGGAGATTCACATAATAAAAATAATTATCTTACACATCACTGTATCAACAAATATGTCTGCCTTGTATTTATGAATGTCTGTCATATGGTATACCTAGATAGTTGACACAGCTCTACTCCATAAAGCAATTAACTCAGTTTATATGGCAAATTGTCTAAGGATTTCTCCAGAATGCTTGGGGAAATCTACAAACTAAAATATTCTCCAATTTATTGACATGCTACCACGTTGAAAAAAGTAGGCCACCAATAACCAGCTTTCTTTGAAACCTGGGATCTTATTATTATCAGTGTAGGGACTAGGAGACCCCTGGCTTGGCTGAAATATAGAAGACCGATTTTACCTTGTAAAGAGGTCTTTTGTTCTTTGTTTTGGCAAAAAAAACACACGTGTTCATGATGAATAAAAACGTGCTATCAAGACAATATTATTTAAAAGTGGAAAGTTTTCCTTGGTGAGAATCTCATCAGAGTCACTTCTGAGACCCTGGAACATGTTCAGTTCAAGTCCCATTTGGTTTTCTGTGGGATTGCTCAGATTCTCCATGGAGACATGCAGGTTCACCAGCCCTGGGAGGTGTAAACCCTTGTGACTCTCCCTTAAATCCACAGAGCCATGAGTCCTCCCAGGTCCAGTGAAATCAACCAGCCTGGAAATGCACACGTTGACTTGCACATACCTGCTATTACCTAAGTGTGCTGTTTTCCCATTGATGCATAAAAAGTCGCCACAAATTTAGCCACTTAAAACAATACACAGTTACGAGCTCACAGTTTCCATGGGTCAGGAGTCCAGCCAGAGCTTAGCTGGGGTCTCTGCTCAGGGTCTCAGGCTGCAGTCACGGTGTCAGGGGGGCTGCGTGTTTCCGGAGGTTGGGGACCTCTCCTAAGCTCATGTGGTTGTTGGGTTGTTCCTTGTGGTTTTAGGACTGAGGTCCTACTTTCTTGCTGGTTGTCAGCCATGGGCTGTTCTCGGGTCCCAGAGCACCCTCACCCTGTGATGACCTTCTTAGGGACCCTCTAACAACATGGCAAGCTTACTTCCTCAAAGCCAACAGGAAGGACCCAGTCCCTCTTTAAAGGGCTTTTATCTGAGTCACTCAGGCCCACGCAGGAGAATCTCCCTGGAATTCATTCAAAGTGAAGCTGACTGGGGAGTTGATTACATCTGCAGGAAAGTTCCATCTTTACCAAAAACTGTAATCAAATCACGAAGCAGCATCCCATTCCATTCACAGGTCCTGCCCGTACTTCAAGGAGGGGGTCATACAGGGCGGGGGAGAGGGGGAGGATAGGCCCCAGGGGTTGGGAATTTGGTGGGGCATCTTAGAATTCTGCCCACCACAATAAAGGAATCTAGAATATGAGTGCTGTATGAACCTAGGAAAATTATCTAAAACCTGGGAATTTATCCCTAATTTGCCTTAAATGCCTGGAATTTTCAGAGATATAAATAAATCCGAAAGCAATTATTGCTGCCGCTGTTATTTCTAAGGCCACCTCGGGGAATCATCTTAAATGAGCCCATCTCCCATGCCCCAGCTCCCCTTGAAACAAATCTTGGCTCAGATAATTATGAAAAACTACAGCAAGTGCACTTCTTACTAACAGGAAACCTCAGCTTCGTTCACCGGGATGCCTGTTTCCAGCCAGGGATCAATAGGTTCTGCTGGGCCTGGATGGGGTTGGGATGGACTGGCCTGTCCTCGCCCTGCACCTGACCACCTTGACTGTGTCCACCAGCTCGTCCCCGAAGTACCTAAGAACTCTCCCTTCTCAGCTGTACCAAAGGGCCCAGATTTGAAATCTCACTCTGTTTTCAGCTAGTCGCTAACCTCTGGCCCGTGACTGCTTCCATCTGCCCTTCCTGGAGTCAGACAGATGATGCTCAGCTCAGGCTGCACCCAGCTAATCACTGCCTTCCAACAAGTCTACCCCATCCCTTCCCTTAACTCCACTACTCTTGTTCCGGTCTTGTGAGACCCTGAAAAAGCCTCCCAACATGTCCCCCTCCTGCTCCCCAGAACGTGTAAATATACCACCTTCCATGGTCAATGGGACTTTGCTAGTGGGATTAAATTAAAGACCTGGGTGGGGAGATTACCCTGGATTATTCAGGTGAGCCCTCGGTGCAATCCCAGGGGTCCTTCTCGGAAGGAGGCAGGAGCAGAATGAGAAGTAGAAGAGGCGAGGCGGGAAGCCAGAGGTGGAGTGACTGAGGAAGGGGACATGAGCCAAAGGATGCAGCAGCCTCTGGAAGCTGGAGAAGGCTAGGAAAATATCTCTCCCCGGGAGCATCCAGAAGGAGCCAGTCCCGTTCACCTTGACTTCAGCCCAGTGAGACTGATTTTGAGTTTCTGACCTCCAGAACTGTAAGACTATAAATCTGCCTTGTTTTAAGTCTCTAAATTTGAGGTAATTTGTTACTGCAGCAACAGGAAGCTGGTGCAGGTGGGGAAGGATGTCCTTCTTCAAGGCCTCCTGATCGTCAAGACTCCATCTCTCTCCAGATGCTGTATTGGTGTGAGCTGGGCTCGGCTCTTTGAACGGGGCCTTCTTTTTAAGCCCAGAACACAGTGAGACTAGACCCAGAATAAAAATTAGTCACCCAAGGGGCAAGAATACCAGCTATGAGCTGAGGCTGGACGATTCCTATATTGGTCCATAGAGGAAGGCAGGAGCCACATTATTGGGACCTTGGTCAGAATCAGAGTCTTTTCTGTCTCCACCCCTGCTGCAGGAATAATTTCACATGGTGTGTGATTTATCTAGAAGAAACCATACCTGACAAACTTTCATTTGCCTTAAATGATGAATTAAAATAAAAAAACAGAAAGACTGGAGTGCTAGTATATTCATTTCATAATTTAACAGACACACTGCTCAAGACTAAAGAACCAAAACTAGAGCATTAGACACATTATTTAAATTAAAAATGTAACCAACTGAAATAATATTAATGGTGATATCAAACATAGGGATAAGTTAGTGAGATTGGTATACACAGGGTTGACATCCAGGTGCAGCAAGGCTGTAATCACTCTTAAAGTATTGAAATGGTTCCACAGAGCTTGGGGAACAGTCACTGCTCCTGTCTCTTCCCCTCCCCATCACCTCCCTCTACCAGTCCTTCCATTGGATTCCATCCCCTGATTTAGCAACTAAACGGTTAACAGCTGGTGTCGCAGCACACCTGTGGAACCTACCCCAGCACCTTGGACAGCGCCCACACCTGTTGACTAATGCCTGGGTGCACCTGTTGTCAAAGACTTTCAATATGTCCCCTGAGTATAAGTAAAATCCTTATCTTCTACAAAAGTATAAATTCACATTGTATACATCCAAAAAACAAGTACTAGAGTTATAAGCACATTACCTTCAATTATGAAGGCCAACCAGAGCAGGGAGAACAGGAAAGTTACATCTAGGGAGCAGAATGGAGTGGAAGGGGCAGGGTAGGGAGTACTGCTTTCCATCCTCATTGCTTCTGGACAAGTTATTACCATCTACATGTTTCCCTCTATTGAATAAAAATTAAATGCCTCCTGTTCAGCAAGTCCCATGTCATGCCCCTCTTCCAGGATGTGGAAGAGGGTTACACATCCCAGGCTTCCTGCAGCTATAGGTTGGGACCACGTTACTGGTTCTAGCAGGTGGGTTGTGGGCCAAAGCCCAGGAGAGTGAAGGGGAGGTTTTAGTGCTCTCTCTCTGGTCCTGCTATTGTGACCTGGTAGCCATGTGTTGAGATGGGAATGGCACAACGTGGGAGCAGCCTGGATTACTGAGTCACCAGGTGGAGGACAGCCAACGGGGGTTGCCACCCAGAGCATGCTTTGCATGGATGAAAATAAGCTTTGGGGTTTTGTTACATCAGCAAAACTTGGCCTATCCTAACTAATACACTGTAAAAATAATGGCATGTCTGGGTGTATCATCTATGTGTCATATAAACTTTTAGATGAATGGAGTGTCCACTCTGCCACCATATCATACAGGATGGCAGGGCTTCCCCCATCACTCAGCAGGTTGTTTTTACTACATCAAACCATAAATGTCAATGAGAAGAAGCAACTGATGCTGTAAATCAGTACTATCTCCAATGTGCAAATAATCAATTCCAAATGATCTTTTGGTTAGTGAAGGACAAGTTTTTTCCTTTCCTTTCCATTTCCTTTTCCTTTCTTCTGTATTTAAGCAATGCCCCTCAACAGACAGAGCAGGAGGCTGTGTTGCCCAAGATTAGGCATCTCTCAGGAGCAGGGCTGGGTGTGTCCTGTGGTCAAGGTAAGTGAGTGTCATACCTGTCTTTAAAATGTTCTGCTCAAAGCATCTCTTACTGTTTAAACAAACACCTAGGGTAATGGACAGTAGACTCATTTGTCTGAGAGCAAAATGTTTTCTGTCCCTTGATTTGAAGAAAATAAATGAGTGCAAGTCCCCGCATCCATAAAAAGCTACCTATGTAGCCACCTGCTCCAGTCTTCTTATGAACCTTCCAGAACCTTCCAGAGTTTCATGGTGGAGAGAGAAGGGAGAAAGTGGCCAGGCCTATGATGTGGCAGGGACTCAGTGACAGGCAGTTACAGCTTTGCCACCCAAGGAATAGCTGTTAGGATCAAAGAGTGTTTCTCCACCACCATGCCTAACAGCACTGTTGCATGCTGACAGGGCTTCAGTGTGGGCAGCCCAGGACACGGAGAGGCAGAGAGCAAGCCTGCAGCTCAGCCCTGATTCCTCAGAGCCTTGGAGTGGCCGCTGAGGCTTTGCAACCTGCATCTCTGTTAAGGGGAGCTACTTCCCAGTAACTTGGGCTTGCGTTTGCTGAGAAGCATGTGGCCACTTTTCATATATTTTTAATATTCTAGTTATCATGCAAAATCTCATCAATGAGAAAGTTTAAGTAGTGTGCAAACAAGGCAGCCTGCCGAGCCACTTTAAGATACCTAGGACACCATGTCAACACGCAAACCGCATGTTGTGTTTCTGATTATATTTAATAACACAAAATTAGCTTTTCTTCACGTAACATATTGTGTCTGCAACACTATTTGTTTGAACTAAAAACACCCTTCTTACTTTTCCATTGTAATAAAAGGACTCATGTGGTGACCAAAATTTCTAGCCATTTTTATGCATTTGCAAAACAGTAGGAACATGGAGCAATTCTCCTCTGAAACCAGCCAGAGAGGGACGTGCTGAAATGGGCTCCATTACCCAGGGGCGTGGTGGATTGTTCCAGACATCTGGGATTGGAGCGCTCAGCGGTTACTCGCAGGCAGACCCAGGCCACGCCATCCTGAGGGCATGGTTCCCATTTCTCCTTCCTGCACCCGGGTCTGTGCAGATAAGGCCAGAAACGTGTCAGCAGGCAGCTCATCTCATGCACTCCAGCCTCTCAGGGCTAAGCAGGGAGAGACCAGCATCAGGCAAGGAGGGCTTGGGATGTGTCCATGTTGGCATCCATGCAGGCTGGGGCAGTAACTGCTAAAGGGGGTAGTGGGGGGACTGGGCGTGACCCCTCCAAGTCGAGGAGACGTGCCCACCCAGTGGGAGCACAGGGGTTTAGCGCTCATACTGCTGGTCTTGGGGTTCACTCTGATGCTAGACTTTTCCATCCCCTGTTGCTGCCCCAAATAATTTTGAGTTCATATATGAAGTTTACTTCGTGCTCATTTCTAAGCTGGCAAAGATCATGGGACATGGTAGAGTTTGAGGCTGGGAATGAAGGGAGGATGGAGCTCCTAATTCCTGTATCCTTTTTCTTTCCATGCTTCCTTGTTCTCAACAAATTCTCCGTAGGCTTTTATTAAGCAAACACAAAAGATAGGAGGATCCCTCTGGCAGCCTCTGTTACTCAGTCCAAGACACAGGAAGGCCCCAGGCTAGAGTTCCCATGCGCACCTGGGCTCTTGTACAATGTGGCGAGTATTCAAGATGGACGTGCGGCTCTAAACAGAAAATTCAAAACAGACTCCTGATCACTGACAGTCTCAGAAAGAACCTGGGATTCGCCTGGATTTAGTTCTGATTTAAAGTCATGAGGAGAAGTGGGGGTCAAAACTGCACCCAGACAGTGAGGTTGCTGGTGACAAGGTGAGGAAGGCAAAGGCCATTTTCACGGATGGACAAAAGGAGGAAAATTTGCCTTGACAGCTTAATATGAAGAAAAGGATGAGACTATTTCCCCCAAATATTAAACCCAAGAGCATATTGTGCAGTGGTAATGCAACTAGAGCAAAAGCTAGCTATTTAAATATCTTCCTTCTAGAAAAATCTAGAGACGCTAACACTACTATTAGATGTTGCTTTACAAGATTAATGTAGTAATAAATAGCATGCAGCTGATAGTAGTAAAAATTATATTCCATCTTCAAGAATCCCTACCCCAACAACACAGGGAAATCTTGAAAAATACTAGTAATGGGGAAGAATTCCACTTTCACGTATCAACGTATACTACTGTGCACGTCACACGCAGCACACTAGGTGACTCCAGAAAATCAGACCACAGCCAGACAGGGAGCTTAGACTAAAAATGAAAGTCCTGAGATAATTAAGAAAACACGTGATGTCCAATGGATGCAGGAGAGAAAGATTATTCAGTGCCTGGTGCTAAATTATTAAAAAATTAATCTAAATCCTTATTTCATATCTCACAACAAATAAATTCCAAATGAAAATAAGAAGTAAGTGAAAAATAACATGTAAGGACAAGTAATAAATATACATGATTTTTAAAAATATACAAGTTTAGTGTGAGAAAGGCCTTTCCAAGCACAAGACCTAAATAAGGAAACAGAAGAAATTATTAAAGATTTGTGTAAATAAAAATTTAAAAAAATGCTAAAAGGGGACATGCCTAATATACAATTAAAATGGAAGCCAACTGAGAGAAAACGTTTGCTAAATATCAATCTATGACTAGCTCATGGTTATTTGCCTTAAGATAAAAAGGAATATTCACAAATCAATAGGAAAAAGATGAACGGAAAAGTGGGCAAATAACCTGGCAAGGTGATTCCCAGAAGAGAAATATGAATGGTTAGTAAAGTTCTGAAATAGTGAGCTAGATCACCCAGAGTCACAGGTAGCCAATTATCCAGGGTTCTTACTGTGTCTCTGTTGTTAACTCAGTAGGGTTTCATCTGTTTCTTTTGTTTTTCTTTGCTTTTTAGTGATGGTATCAGGGTCCTCGTTAACCTGGTCAAAGGGAAGGGCCATTCTCGTGTCGCTAGGTGAAACTTTAACTTGCTGAAAGCTTTCTAGAGGGAAATTTGGCAATGCACGTAAAGTTTATTTAAAATATGCACGGTCTTTGACCCTGTGGTTCCATTCCTAGGGATTATTCTGAAGGAAAACTAAAATAAGTTCAAGAATTAGTTTACTAAGTTCATACAGTAATTAAGTTCAACACAGTATTATTCATAAAATTCAGAAACTTCGTATCCTAAGAGTGAGGGCCACAATCCCCATCTCTCAGAAACCCCGTGAGGACTCAATCCAATGAAACACGTAGAGTCTGGCACAGAGCTGGTTTGTATTATATTATTACCCTTGTTGTTGTTGTTGTTTAGCCATACGAAGAACTATGAGGTGCCGTTAAGAAAAACGTTGGCAAAATACACGCATTCACCTGGGAAAATTTGAGATACAGTAAATGCGGAAAAAGCAAGCTACAAAACAACACTCACAGGAAAATCCTGTTTTTGAAAAGAAAAATATATATGATTATGTATCGTAAACGTTCTGAAAGGAAATATACAAAATGTTAATAGTGCCTATCTATGGATTCTGGGACAATACAGTCATTCTTTTATTTATAATTCTCTGTATTTTCTTATTCATCTACAATGATTACGTATTTCTAGGGCAATAAAACACATGAAGTATTTTATCTAGGAAGACTATTTAGATACAAAGGAAATACTTGTGATACAATGGACAGTGAGAAGACAATCCAGCTGGCATACGCACCAATTTCAACCTTGTAAGAGCATCTGTGCACGTGGAGGAGGGTTGGAGGTTTCTGCGGGCAAATGAGCATAGGTGCGTCGTGTGATGCTGGTACCTCCTCGGGTGAGGAAAGAGGGGCTCGTGCCCTGCACCCTGAACTTTACAAGCTCCTGCTCTGGCTCCTCACCTGCTCATAAGACAAGGTCAAGAAGACCCCAGGGTGTAAGCTCACCTGGAGTTCGTGGCCCCTGGCTGACCCCAGCCCGTCTCCTCTGTGACCTGCCCTGTTGAAGGCACGTCCAGTCAGAGGCTCCAAGCCTAGCCCAGGGGCCACTGTGGGTGCACGTGAGGGGGCAGAACTCGTGTGTAAGGTCCTCAAAGTGCAAGAGGTGGTCAGAGGTGGAACGCGTGGTCCAAGGCTAGGTGCCAGCTCTCCCACTGCCATGCTCAGGAGTCCCACACCAAACTCTAAACTCTGGCCTCCCTTCCAGGGAGCCAGGGAAGCATCTTGGCCAACAGAGGACAAGCAACGGCATCTATCCGACAGCCTGGTTAGTTGCGTTGGTGACTCTTCCGTATTGAGTCCCATGGCCTGTGTCTATATGACTCTTACTCCGGACCTACAATTTCAGGGGTGGGCTCAGGTGGTGAGGTTATCGCTATCACTGCTGCTGTTGTTGTTGATATTTTATTTTCTTTACTATGGCTGCAAGTGGCCTTTTTCATTACAAAAATTAGAAATAAGGAAATATCGGCTAAATGGCGCATTTCCCTTAGAATGAGGGTTGTGGCAGCCTGCCGGTGGCCCGGTCCCCACCCCAGGTGGCTCACAGGTTGGGTATCCACTCCTGTCCAGGGTCTGTGGTCAACCTCTGCCCCGCCCCCAACCCCCTGCATTCCTGTGTTGGCTTCTCCGGATCCAGAGGCCTCTACCAGCCCTGGCTTCATGGCTGCCACAAAGTTCCATGCATGTTGCTCCCGGTCACATCCTGGAGGCCTGTAGCTCCTAAATACTTTGGTTGCTTGTCCCAAAAGTCTGGGGGCTTTTCCAGCAAGACCTGCATTTAAGTCCTGAGCAGAGGCTCCTGGCTGACCATTGGCTTGTAGATCTACCTCTGCTGCCCCCTCTCTCAAGGGGGACCTCCAGATGTGAGCAGGGCTGAACCTCGGAGTCCATCTAATTTTCAGCCTCTCTTCAGACCAGTCCCTACTTTTTCCTCCGCGTGTGTGTGTGTGTGTGTATGTGTGTAAGTGCACAGCAGGAAATGAGTTGCTGTCGCTGGTTTTCAATAGTATGACCATTACCAGCTCTCCCAGGCTGACAGTGGCATCGACGCGGCTGCTCTTCAGGGAGAGTGACTGTGATGAACGGGACCCCAGGGGCGCCTGCTGGACCTTCAGACAGCACCTTGCTCCCTGTCTGTGCAGAGGCGCTGGGACCCGAGGGCCCAGGGGGCACCCGGTGACGTGGACCAACATGCACAGGGCATAGCAGTAGTAGCTGCTCGATAAATGCTGGATGAATTCAGTTTGCTCCTCGGGCTCAGGAGGAAATGGGACCAGCTCAGTGTTAAAACACCGCAAGACCAGCCTGGCCTGGTTCTGTTCTACGCGCGGACACGGATGCTCCTTCCTCGGGCTTCAGAGGCACAGGGCAACCCTTACGTGGGTTTTAACCTGGAGAGAATTCACAGATTCATGATCTTGGATGGGAAAAATTACTGAAATGTGGCCTGTCTTTAATCCTGAATGCAGGCAACAGACCATGGTGCTATTAGCAGTAAGGATAGAAATCAAGAGATGCTTTGAGACATCTGCTACAAACACAATGCGACCTGGAACGTCAGTAATTCTCAGCATCCCTTCTACAAAGAGTGTTGACCATCCCTCCACCAGACCAGGTCACCAATGTGTTAAAGGAGCACATGTCATGCATTTACTATAGTGTCTGTACTGTCCATACGTTTTTGTCAATATTTGAAAACTTAATTTCGGTTATTTCAACAATATTCGGTTTCATTTCCTAGATTTTTAAAAATCATTTGAGAAGGGGGTCCTGAGACCAGCCAAATGCCAAAGGTGTCCATAGAAGAGAAATTGTCCGAGCCCCCCACCTTCAAATGTGCCATGAGCTTAGCGCCCCATTAGTCAGTACCTTCAGGTTGTAAACTAGGCAAAATAGATATTTTCCAAGGGAACCAGTCCTCGTTTCATATGTCCTAGCTTCCTAAATTTAAGTGGCAACTTCAACTTTGTTCCAGCACTCGGTGCCAGGAACACAAGATGAAAGAGGGCTGTGGAACGAAGCCAACCACAACCCAGGCCCCGAGCCAGGAGAAAGAATAGACAAAGCTGGAAAATAAGCAGAGGGCTTTGTTATTATGGTAACTTTGGCTGGTGTAAGTAAACGCCAGCTTTAAAATGCTCAGGGTCAGACAGAAGCAAAGCTCTGGGGCCTATTTGTTTGGGAGCCAGGGATATGGGGAGAAACCACCAGGATCATAATTCTGGCTGGCACCGTGGGGTAATGACCCAGAACTGGTTTGTTTTGACAGCGAAAACCTGAGGCAGATAACTGAGAAGCCGCACCGTTAAGACCAAGCGGGCCTCTCAGATGAGCCTGGAACCAAAGACGTCAGCTGCCTGAGGACACCACCTTCTCTTTGTCTCCATGTGGGCAGCGTTAAGCATGGGGGTTTACCCAGAAGCAGTCTGGAATATAGGTTGGCCAGTCAAAAGAAAAGACGAGGCCTCTGGGCCGCTGTGAAAGCCAGCACACGTCTGACTGGCAACCCTACCAAATGCCCATCTAAGCCAGAGCCTGTGTATCCAGCATCTCCAGATCCAATTCGTGCAAGAGGAAACGCTTGCATTTTGTCTTTCTCCCTCCAAGATGGAGGCTGTGACGCCCACATGCCCAGCCCCTGTTTGAGAGACGAATGTAACCCCTAACTTGGCATTTTAAGGATATTAACGGATATTTCAATCAGTAAAACAAAATCCACAGAAAAACAAACAAGATGTGACACCTCCTCAACTATCAAGCCCCAGAGCAAATCCAGCCCACTCTTCCCCCAAGAACATTCCAAGTCCAGTGGTGGCCCCTAGGACTGAGTGCAAAGCAAACTTTGAAGGGATATTAGGAAATCCCTTATAAAAAAGTGAATCTTTCTGGCTAAGACAGAGGAGCCTGTAGCAGTGGCGTGACCGTGACCCTGCTATGGAGAACAACTATAAAAGCTGGATAGAAAAAAATCTGCTTGAGGACACTGGAAACAAATCAAGACAGCCAGGACTGGAGGGTTCGAAATCTCAGAGGGAAGGGAAAAGCAGTGGGGTGAGTCTTCTGTTCACTGGTGCTTTTTTTCCCACTGGGGTATTTGCCAATTTACAGCATAGGAAATAGAGTTGAAAGAAAGTGGTAGCCCAGAAAAGTCTCAATGGGCTGAGAAGACAACAATTGGAATGCAGTGCCGCCAGAAAATGAGAGGCCAAGATTCTAGTGTAAAGGAAACCCCAAGAGAATAACCCCTGTTATTCCACACCCAGTTCTCCCCAGGGCAATTGTCAATGCTGAGCAATGAATGCAAGCACGGGGCAAAGGAGGAGACACCAAGAGCAAAGCAGCTGCTAAGAGGCTTAAAATCTAAGCAGGGATTTTGGCAGACGCAGAGTCCTGGCGAGAAAAATATTGAAGTTCAGAGCCCACTAAGGAGGAGGGCCCTGGTAAGTACTGCCGGTTCTCTGCTGAAACTCCTGAAACACTGTAGCCCAGGAAAAAGGGCAAACCATAAGTAGGTCACCCTTTCCACAGCTGGAACCCAAGCCTAGGTAAGGTCAAGGTCATCTTCCCCTACTCTATTGCCCCTCAAGAAGAAAATGACAACATCATCCACTGGCTTTACTCTTTTTATATGAGGTCTTGACGTTCAAGTACAAACTTATCAAGTGAGACATGCAATAGGAATAAATGATGAAAATCAAGAGAAACAATTGATGACAGGAATAGGCTCATGGGTGATCGAGATACTAGAGTAATCAGATATGAACTTGAATTATAATAAATATATTTAAGAAAATTAATGAAAAATAGAGAATTTCATCAGAAAACTGGAATCTAGAAGAAAGAATCATAGTGAAATACAATACAGAACTTGAGAATTTAATCAGTGGATTTACCTGAAGGTTAGACACAGCAGAAGAGATGATAAGTGAAATGATGACAGGTCAATATGAAAGATCCAGAATTGGCACAGGAAAACGTAAGAGATATATGAGACAGGGTAAAGAAATCTAGCCTATGGTTAACTGGAAAGGTTAGATAAAAAGCATCATTTGAAGAGATAGTGGGTGAGAATTTTCCAACTCTGACAGAAGAATTTCAAGATGTTCTACAAAGCCCCCAAAAGGATAAACACAAAAGCCACTGCATACTAAAACTGAAAATCAAAGACAGGAAAAAATGTTTCATAGCAGAAGCAGCCAAGGTTAAACAAAGGAAAAATAATCAGATGGACAACTACTTTCTCAGAAGAAATGAAGAAAGCCAGAAGACAATGGAGAGAAATCTTTAAAATGCTAGAAGAAACTAATAGCTAATTTAGGAATTTATGCTCATTGAAATATCTTTCGAAAATGGAGAACACATGACATTTGAAAAATGAGAATATTTATTTACAGTACACCCATACAAAAAGAAATATTAAAGCCAATTATTAAGGCAAAAAAATGGTAATGAGTAGATTCACATAGTGCAGAAAGAAGCAAAGACCATTAGAAAGGGTAACACAACTAACATCATTCTCAGTAGTGAAAAGCTAAAAGCTTTTCCTCCAAAACCAGGAAAAAGACAAGGATACCTACTGTCACCACATTTACTCCACATAGTTTTGGAACTCCTAGCCAGAGTAATTAGGTGAGAAAAATAAATAAAAGACATTCAGTTTAAAAAGGAAGAAGTAAAACTCACTATTTGCAGATGACATGATATATAGAAAACCCTAAAGACACCACCAAAAAACTAACTATTAGGATTAATACATGAATTCAGTGAAGTTGCAGGATACAAAATCAATACACAGAAATCTGTATATACTCTACAGTATTTCTATATACTAATAACAAACTATAAGAAAGAGAAATTTAAAAAAACAACACCATTTATAAGTATACAAAAAGAATAAAATACTTAGGGGTAAATTTAACCAAGGAGGTGAAAGACTTGTACACTGAAAACTATAAGACATTGATGAAAGAAATCAAAGAAGACACAAGTAAATGGAAAGATCTTCCATGCTCATGAATTGGAAGGAATAATATTGCAATGTCCTTGCAATGTTGGAAAAATGATCAAAGATTTAATCTGAGGTTGACTCTAATAAGCAAGAATGTGCAAGTCATCCAGGCTCAGCAAAAATCTCTAGCATAACCATGAAAGAAAAAATAAAAAGAACATTTAACCAGCAATCTGATCGAGAGTGAAAATTTGAAGAATAAATAATGTTTTATTACATTAATTGGCATCAGGTTAGGGCAAATAGAGAAAACAAGTAAAAACTAAAGAATAAGACTTCAAATATAATCCCTACACCAAAGGTTACATCGAATGTAAATGGAGTCAATACACCAATTGAAAAACTCATATTGTCTTTTAAATGAAATTTTTAAAGCCTAACTACGTGCTGCTTACGTATATGCTAGATGCTGCATGTTTTATTGGCAAAGACACAGTCAAGTTCAGCGTAAAAGAATGAAAGTAGAGATCCCATGCAAACATCAGCCCCCAAAAGACACCTGTACCTATGTTCATATCAGACAAAGTAGACTCTAAGACAAGACATATTATTAGAAATGAAGAAAGAGATTTTATAACGATTAAAGGGAAAGTTCAGCAACAAGATAAAATAATCCTAAGTGTGTTCCACCTAATAAAATGGTCCCAAAATATATAAAGAAACCAAACAGAAGTAAAAGCAAAACCATAGAAATCCACAAATTTACTTAGAGATTTTAATACAGTTCTCTCAGTGGAAGATAGAATAATCAGAAAAAATAAAATCAAAAAGTTTATAGAAGAATTAAAAGCAACAGTTAACAAATTTGACCTGTTTGACATACATAGAATACCACACCCAACAACTTCAGGGTACATATTCTTTACAAGTGCACACAAAACTCTTCTTAAAATAGAATTTATGTTGGATTATAAACCAAGTCTCAGTATATATAATATGTTCTATGATCAGAGTAGAATTGAGCTAGAAGTCAATAAAAAAAGATAACCAGAAATTCCTTCCTAATTGTTTGGAAATTAAGCAACAATTCTGAATAATATATAATCGAAGAAGAAATCATAATGGAAATTATAAAATGTTTTCAATTAATTTTTATTGGAGTATAGTTGCTTTACAACGTTGTCTTTGTTTCTTGCTGTTCAGCAAAGTGAATCAGTTATATGTATACATATATCCCCTCTTTTTTAGATTTCCTTCCCATTTAGGTCACCACAGAGCACTGAGTAGAGTGCCCTGTGCTATACAGCAGGTTCTCATTAGTTATCTATTTTACACATAGTAGTGTATATATGTCAATCCCAGACTGAATAATAATAAAAACAAGTTATACCAAAATTTGCAAATAAAGAAATACCTAGAAAGAAATGTATAGCCTTAAATACATTTATTGGACATGTGTAAAGGCTGAAAAATTATGATCTAAGCCAAAGGCACTTAAACTTCTTGGTCTCAGGACACCTTTTTAGTCTTAAAAATCACTGAGGATCGCAAATAACTTTTGTTTATGTGAATAATATCACTCATTATTTACCATATTCTAAACTAAAACTGAGACTTTTAAAAATAGTTATTAATTCTTTTTAAGTAACAATAATGAATCAATTACATGTTAACATTGATAACATTGTTTTAGAAAAAATTATATTTTCTAGAGCAAAATATTAAGTGAAAAGTTGGGCATTGTTTTGCATTTTTGAAAATTTCTGTAATGCCTGGCTTAATGGAAAACAGCTGTATTCTCATATTTGCAGCTGTTTTCAATCTGTTGTGATATTTTGTTTTGGTTGAAGTATAGAGAGAAAATTCAGCTTCACATAGCTATGTAGTTGGACAAAGAAGTATTTTAATAGCCTTGTCAGATAATTGTGTAGGTCTTCTTTGATACTACACCAAAATTTGGCGGGTATAGTTTCTTAAAGGTTACTTGCAATGTGAAATCTGAACCCATGTGAATGCCTTTTCTATACTCTGTTGCATTAAAATCCATTGTCTGTCTTACACATTGAGTGGATCTTTCACTCATACATGATTTTATAACCTTATGCAATGGTCATTTGGAAAATATTAGTTTACTGAGTTATGTAGGTCTTGCAAATATCAACACATTATCCTTATACCATTTTTAAATTATACTCATTAATGTCTCTACCTATCTCATTATAAAAGTCTCAAAGTATAGGTAAGGTATCAAGTTCACAGTCAGTGGGACCAACCTTCCCAGTTTGACTGGGACTATTCCAATTTTAGCACCGAAATTCCTGCATCCCAGGAAACCCCACAGTTCTAGGCAAACCAGCATGGTGGATCAATAGTTGGTGAATGCAAGCCTTCCCAATTTTTCAATTTTGCTTAAAAGCTTGAAGTTTATCATTGGCAACAAATACTCTCCGTGATTTTTCTAGAAATGACAGGCCCATTCTATTCTTCTTTTGGGAAAATGTCTGCTAAATCCCCAAGTTGGAATAACCATAAAGTGTCTGCCAGTTATTTTTTCAAGTAAAATAGCAATCCATGAAAAACTGGGCTCGTTCACTTTGTGTCACAATCACAAAAGTGCTTTTCTTTGAGTCAGTCACTGGACTTCAGTATTCAGCAGAAATGCTTTATGCATATTTCCTATTTTGCCATACAGAATATTTATTACAGGAAAAATCTAATTCATATTTTTTACCACTCATCAAATATACTTTTTAAGTGAAACGAGCATTTTGTTTGTAAGTATGTGGCATTAAAGAATATAATGACTAGTAACACACTTTGGTGCTGCTACACTAATTCAAGCTACAGCACCAACAATTTTATTCACTGTTGTTTTTACACCATCAATAAAAATAACGACACCATAGAAAAGGTAATGAATATTGTGTTATATTGCTTTAGTATTATTATGAGAATATATTTTACTTCATTGGGATCCTAAATTTCCTGGGTACCCCCAGGGTTCACAGAAGTTGATTTGAGAACTAATGCCCTAAATACTCATATCAAGAACCCAGAAACAAAAAGTAAGTTGAGGGCTTCCCTGGTGGCACAGTGGTTGAGAGTCCGCCTGCCGATGCAGGGGACACGGGTTCGTGCCCCGGTCCGGGAGGATCCCACATGCCGTGGAGCGTCTGGGCCCGTGAACCATGGCCACTGAGCCTGCGCATCCAGAGCCTGTGCTCCGCAACGGGAGAGACCACAACAGTGAGAGGCCTGCGTACCACAAAAAAAAAAAAAAAAAAGTTGAGCCCAAAGTAATGAAAAGTATAACAGAACTTAAGAATTCAATATGTAGGTTTAAATAGCAAATTAGAGACAGCAGAAAAAGAAAGAAGAATAAAGGTAAGAGCATAAACCAGCTAAACGTGAAGCAAATACAGTAGAAAATAAACACGGCCTGAAGTTGGCTTTTTGAAAAATCTAACAAAATATATAAATGGAGATAGTGAGACTGATCAAGAAACAGGGAGGCGACAATACCAGGAACAGCAACCAAAAAAGGTCATCGATGTAGACATTTTAGACATTAAGAAGATGGTATTTTGAAGAACTTCATGTCAATACATTTGGAGAATTTAGGTGGAACAAGCAGATTCATTGAAACATACAAAACTGACTCAAGAAGAAATAGAAAATCTGAAAAGTTTGATGTGTATTAAAGAAGTTAAACATGTAGTTCAAAGACATCCCCCAGGGAAAACTCAATGTCTAAATGACTTCCTTAGTGAATTCTTTTGAACATTTAAGGAAGAAATGATGCCTATCTTGCTCAATCTTTTTCAAAGCCTAGCAAAAGAGAAACCACTCTCTCAATTTGTTTTTCGAAACCAATATAATCTTGACACCAACATCTGATAAGAGCATTATGAAAAAGAAAAATTACAGGCCTATGTCTCTCATTAATTTGGATGCCAATTTACCCAATAAAAAAGCAGCAAACTGAATCTGGTATGAAAGAAAAAGGCAAGTGCATCACATCTCCACAGGGTTTAAGAATCCAATGTTAGTATAACATTTAAAAATCAGCCAATGCAATTGACTACATTGACAAAATAAAGGAAAAAACCTGCAATCATTATAGCAGATGCAGAAAATGAATTTAATAAAATTAAGCATTCATCTATAATGAAAAATTAACAAATTAGAACTAGAAGAGAATTTCCTGGATTTGACAAAGAATACACACACACACACACACACACACACACACACACACACACACACCAGCAATGATCATAATTACTGATGAAACATTGAAACTTACCCCCAGAAACTGGAAAGAAGACAAAAGTGTTTGCTGTTATCACTATCATGAGAACATTGTACTAGACGTCCTAAGTAGTGTAACAAAGCAAGAAAAATAAAAGTATGAGTGTTGGGAAGGAAGAACCAAAACTAATTATTTTCAGGTGACATGATTATGTACATAGAATATCTTACAGATAAGCTATTAGACTTAAAGCATCTGGGTTCAAGGTCAATGTACAAAAATCAAAATTGCATTTCTATACACTAGAAATAAACAACTAGAATGTGACTTTTTTCATTGACACCAGTTATAATAGCATCAAGAATCA
Source organism: Globicephala melas (assembly GCF_963455315.2). NCBI lineage: Eukaryota > Metazoa > Chordata > Mammalia > Artiodactyla > Delphinidae > Globicephala > Globicephala melas. Next base: position 3,442,930 of record NC_083329.1, on the reverse strand, counting down.
CATACCTAGGAATAAATCTACTAAAAGGTATACAGAGTCTACACAGAAAATAGCAAATCACTGAAAGAAATTACAGAAGATTGAAATGAGTGGAAATATATACCATGAGCATTGATTAACAGACTCAATAGTGTAATTATGTCAGTTCCCTAGAGAGTCAGTAAAACCCCAGTCTTAAAATCCTAGGAGGTATTTTGTGTGTGAAGTTGACAAACTGATTTTAATATTTAAATGGAAATGCAAATGACACTCTGGAAGTCAAAAATGTATTAGACTTTAATAAGAGAAAGATGTATTTCCCAAGCCAATTACTAAAACTCATGATGCAAGGATAGAATAAAGAGTCCAGGAACACAAGCGTATACAATTATATGATATATGTATATGTACATATGCATATATATGCATATATACGAATATTCGTAGCCCCAAAGTGGAAACCACCCAGATGTCCTTCAACAGGTGAATGGTTAAAAAAACTGTGATCCATCCATATCATGGAACACTACTACTCAGTGATAAAAAGGAATGAACTATTGATACACACAACAGCTTGAATGAGTCTCAAATGAATTCTGCTGAGTGAAAAAAAGCCAATCCCAAAAGGTTATGTACCATATGGTTCCATTTATATAATATTTTTGAAATGGTAAAATTACAGAAATGGAAAACAGATTAGTGGTTACCAAGGATCTAGGTATGACTACAGAAAGGCAACATGCGGGACACTTGGGGTGGTGGAGAGATCCTGTCTTGACTACACTAGTGTCAGTATCCTGTTGCTGATACTCTACTATGTGATGCAAGATGTTACCTTTGGGGGAAACTGGGTAAAACGTGTTGAATCTCAGTACTGTTTCTTATAATTGCATGTGAACCTACAGTTATCTCAAAATAAAAAAATTTAATTAAAAAATGTGAACACCAAAACAAAACAAAAAAGCCAAAGAACTGATGTACATTTCATTAAAAAGCTTCAACAAATGGCTAATAAGCATATTAAATAGTGTTCAACATAATTAGTCATCAAAGAACTGCGATTTTCAAACAGCAAAGAGATATCACTGCTTAGCCACCAGAACAGAGGCGGGGGGGAATGACACTGCCAAAGTGTTGACGAGATGCAAAACAACTGGAACTCTTACCCACTGCTGGTCATAGTATGAACCGATGCAGACACTGGGAAATGTGCTTGAGGATCTAATCAGGCTGAGGACTCACGTAGTCTACGACCGAGCCATTCCATCCCTAGATGTATATATATACCCAGCAGAAGTGCACCTGTGTGTTTCCCAAAGGATGTGCACAAGAACGATCTCAGCAGTGCTGTTTGTAATTGACAAAACTTGGGGGACCCACGGATATCCATCAACAGTAGGACACATGATTATACTGCGATACTTCCATGTAGTAGAATATTATGGGCAGTGAACACGAATAAAGTATTGTTACATATACTGATGAATCTTGTAGAAATATTGTTGCGCTAAAAAGCCAGAGGCAACAGACACAAAAGTGGATGAAATATAATTTCATACACGTTAAGTTTTAAAACAGGTAAAATTAAACTATGGTGATAGATGTCAGAATGGTGGTTACTTTTGGCAGGGTAGCAACTAGAAGGAAACATAAGGAAGGCTTCTGTTGTCTGGTAACATTCCATACTCAACAAGTAGAAATGCAACGGAATTAAATGTGGTAAGCACCAGGATAGGGGTGTTTATGGTGGGGACCTCAGGGAACCACTTACTCTGGCTGAAAGGAGAGCAGTGATGAGGAAAAGACAAGGTGGGAGAAATTCATGATGAGACACGAACAGTGATGGGGTCCTGGATACAAACACAAGAGATAGAAGCACGGAAATGTCAAGGACTGTCTCATTCTCATTAAATTCTTGAAGGGGGCAAGGTGATGCTTAAATATGATTGTTTAATCCTAGGAAGAGAAGACCAGGGAGTCCTTTAATAATAGACAAGCAGTGTAAACAAGTACAATTATGGAAGATGAAATATTAGAAAAGGAGAAATCTCTTCGTGGTAGAGTAATGCTAGGAAGTACAGTTTTCTGATTTGCTGCTAAAACACGGCCTCAATTGTAAAGAACGTTGTTTTCGTACTGTAAGCGGAGAGCTCACAAAAGTCAGCATCCCTCATATTCCATGTTTGCTTCAGGACCACACACACTGATTTATGAGTGATTTATTTATCCACCTCTTCCAGTCTCTTTATAGTTATTAATGTCCCTCTTCAATGCATAATTTAAGCGGATGTGTAATTGACAACGTTGTGAGTTCAATGTTTTAATGCCAGTTAAAAGATGCCACACCAATTACTTCTCCAACCTCTTGCTGAATTAATCCTCAAAACTGTCCTGCCTGGCTGAGATCAGTCTTACTGCTCCAGAAAGAGGCGAGCCAGCAGGGTAACAGGTGGAGCATGTTAGAAGCTGTGCTCACACGCAGGGGCACACATGTTCCTGTGGGTGCCCACGCGGTATTGACAGCAGCCTAGCAGTTATGGCACATTTCAGTAGATGGACTCATCCTCTGTGGCCCAGATTCGTGGCGGCAGAAACCCACTTTCTTCTTCATTTTGTGTAGAAAGCATTGTGTGTTGCTCTGCTTTCAGAGCAGCCCAGTACTGCAGGGTAATAGAAATGACATCCATGCCTAAAATGATTAACATTTGAAGCCAAATTCCTCCCGCTCAGAGAAGAGGAGGGAATTTAGACCATGTTCTCCAATTACTGGTGCTCAGTGCTATTTGCTTAACTTATAGGCAGAAAATACTCATTTCAGATGCAGCCAAAAAGGCCAGTCTACCATGTTTATAACTGTGTTCTTTTCCCCTGTGAGTACTTGAAAAGGAAAACATTTTGATAAAACCTTTAGAAGTCTTTACCCATAGCTCTCTAAAACCTGAAGGAAATGAGGGGTGGGCTTTTCCACCAATGAGAAGCCTCCGTTTGGGGCCCCACGTCCCAGAAGAGCAGGGCTGCCTGGGGGATGCCAAGTCCCAACCCACGAGACTCAGGGCATCCTCGGATGGGAGCCGCCAGCAGAACTGAAGTGGGGTTGAGCGTGTGCCATTAGCGTCTGCAAGTCTGTACTTGAACTGCCCTTTGTTCTGCGGGGTTTATTTCACCCATAATAGACCGTGTTGACTTCAAAGCAGCCCCTTTGCTTGTAGGGTGATAGGCTAGGAGAATAGAGCTCATTAACAGTCCTCCCTTTCAAATGGAAATTGTCCTGCCTTTATGGAGGGACACTGGAGAGCCCTTCGTAGAATTAGCGCTGCTGCTTCTTTTCCCTCCATGACTCTTTGGGTGCTCGCTTGCTTCTGGACTGAGACAGGGAGAGCGGGAGAGGGAAATTAAAGGGATATTCACACCACTCTTCCCCTCACACAGGCTGAAAATGGGTTAACCAGAAATACTTAGAAACCACTCAGTCTCAAAGGATCGGGTCCCCCAATCACGGCCCCCCAGATGATAATGTAAGAAGACGACAGTCTTGTGTGTCAACCACTTGGCCAATTTGTGCCACAGCACAAGTGTGCACACGCACACAAGAGCGTACGCACACGTGAGCACGCGCACACGCACAGTGCATGGCGTTGAGGGATGGCCACACCCTTTCAGCACTGAGACCTCCCTCTATGGTCTCTCGTACTGTCCTTGGGTTGCTGTCTGTTGCCCAGGCTGCAAACAGTGGTTGCAGATCCAAGCGCAGGATCCCAGGGGGCTTGAGGGAGGAGGAGCTTCCACCCAAGGGTAGGGCAGGTGATCCTGCAGATGATTTTGGTTTGATGACAGGGTCAAACTGCAGCTCTAGGAGCAGGCTCTGGGGGCTCTTTTCCCCAGCACAACCATGCTGTGGTCGCCAGCCTTCCCGCGATCACACAGGCCTCCTATCCCTACACCTCTCTCTCCCCAGGGACCCTGTCCCTACAGAGAAATCCCGCTGGAGGAGGTCTGCAGCCTCCAGGCTAGTAAAAAGGGAAGGACATCAGACACCACTAAACCACTGGAGCTGGGAGGGGAAGATGGGCTTGCCAGATGAGCATAATGGGAGCTGCGGAGAAATTTCAGGGACAGAGAAACGACATTAAATGCCTGAAGGGAAAAACCTGTGGCAAGCTTCGGGATGCGTTGCTGCCGAGGCAGAACTTGGCAGGCCCGGGCTTTCTCAATACGAGATACGTGTTAATGGATCCAAAATATTGAAAGCAAATATTGACTCTGACTCCTAAAAACCCTTTAATTATTTATTTTGAATAATTTGATACTCAAGTAAATTAATGCTAAAGCATTTCTCCGTTTGTGCCAAATCAGTGCCTCTCAGTGGGAACTCAGTCCGTCTTTGCAGGCAAGCGCTCACTCTCAGTAGGCAGTCCATTTCTGCAGAGTGCCATTAAGTTAATTTCAAAAAGAACCAGTAAAGGTATATGGAGCAGGCAGTAATAGCATGGAAAATATCCAAAATTACTAGACCCAGCAGCAGAACTCGGATGCCATTTTCATGCACTAATAATTTGTAGTCTACGTATTGAAGGTAACTATAAACTGACTACTTTCTGTGCTAAAGCATTCGAGTAATTAAAAATACGCCATTTGTTGTCTACCTTTCAACATTTGGGAACAAGATGCCTTTTCTTTCTTTTCCTGGGTAAATGCATCCTGCAGGCTGTTACCCAAAGCGACGCTGAAGTCCCGTGTCATAAAGGTGATTTCCGTGTCCTTGTTTTCCTTCAGGAATGTCAGGTGGATCTGCCACCAGGCGAGTGGGTGAGCTGGGGGTGCTCTGCAGCAGCTCCCTGGAAACTGACTTCATTTTAGATGAATTACTATGTTAGGAATTTGTTAATAGGGACGATTCTGGATGAACTACATGAAATGAAGCATCTGACAACAGAAGGACCCCGCCAAAATCCATCATACGCTTTTGTTTGAGGTGGGCGGGGGGGAGGACGGAATGTAAAAGACATGGGCAGGAAAAAAAAATGTCAGACGACATGCTTTAACTTCCAAGACCAGGTGAAAAGAAAACGAAGTATTTTAAATTTGTATGAACCTCGTGTGTTAGAGCATTTCCCGCTGCCTCGTGGATTTCCAGGAGGAATTATCTCTTTCAGTTCCATCTCATCCCCAACAGCCACTGCTTAGGCTGTTTTCATACACTACCCATTTTTATAAGTCCCTATAGAAAAGGGATCAATTTAACCAAGGAAGGTTTAAAAAAAGCAATCTTTTTACTATTCATGAAGGATATCAATATTATTGCAACCAGACTGAGCCAGAGCCATTGTTCCTTTCCAACTCCTAGAGAAGGTGTAATTCTGACAGTAAAAAGCCATTCAACTATTCATTGGGTGTAAGCTACAACCACACAATTAGTCAAGTAATCGCTCCGAAGGACAGCAGCTTTGATCTTCAGAATGAAGAATGTGAAAATGACAAAGAAGCAGAGTTCCGCACTGGATTTTCCGTATGACCTGGATTTACCTCAATTCAAAGATGCTGGTTAGTCCTGTAAGTGTTGAGTTCATACCAGGTGGCATGGCGTCAGGGGGACTATAGCTTCCAGACTCACAAAGTGGTGGGTCTGTTTAAGGCTCTCTCTGAAATTATCAGGTGGATTTGGAAATTCTCTGGGTAATTTACCCAAGAGAATTCCATTGCCTCTTGAGGTTTCGACAGTCCCTGGAGAAGACCTGTCTCGGCATTTTAAAGGAGGCAGCACAGAGGCCTTGAAACCAAGGAGTGGGAGGTTCAAAGGTGGGTTCCCAGCCCCACCTGTGTCCTCCAGACCAGATGGGCCTCCCTATGGCCACTTCTGATGTGTCACCCTTGCTGGCTTTTCTCTTAGTCTGGCCCACCTCACTTCCTTCTGGTCAATTACAGAGTGGTCCTCCGCCTACCCAGAGCCAAAACCTCAACACAAGCACACCAGGGGCTGTTTCAGCCACTGTAGGGGGTGTTTTCTGAGGCTCCTTCGGCATTTCGTGCCCCCTGGCTCTCCCTGATGAATCAGGCTACGTAATGATACCACTCATATGTATCACAGTCTGTAGTTTGGAACGTGCTTGGGCTGTATTCCCAGGTGTACCCTCTGCAGCCCCCTGGGAAGCCCACAGAACTGTCTGCTCTATAAATGAGGAAACCCTGGAGACATCCCCAGGTCCCGAAGCCAGAGGAACTCAGGAGTCAGCCGAAGACTCGTCCAGAGGCTCTCCAAACTCAACACACTAACCCTGGCACCCACAGAACTGGAGACGATGAGACAGAAGTGGATGAGTCAGAGGCTGGAGGAAGGGTCCCCTCCCTCCCTCCCCTGGTGGCAGAGGTGGGCGGCCACACCAGGATTTGAGTTCAAAGGCCTTGAAAGACCCCCTTTTCAAAATCTCTTCTTCAATCAAGGCCTGATGCAGAACAAGAAATTCCCACCTTTCCGTTCCCTACCCTAGGCTAAAGGAGCATGTCTGGAAAGTGTTACATGGGAGGGGAAGCCCATTAACTAAGGATCCCCCATTAGCCCACATTTCCAAATTTGCACTCAGCAGGACTCAAAAGGAATGGCATTTAGTACTGGGACATCTGGATCAGAGAGACGGAAGGGAGGGAGGAACCGGGAGTAGTCAGGGTGAGAAATAGGGCAGAGGGAAGCTTCCCTAGAAATGGGAAAACCCTGAGCAGGTGCTAAGCGACTCGACTGGATGGAAGATGAAGGACAGAGAGAGAGATGGACAAAAGGAGATGTGCACACAGCTGCCAGAGGCCGATAGGACCAAGGAGGCTCCTTCCCCAGCTTTTTTTAAGGACGCATCATGGACAAGCCAAGGCAGTAAGCGCCACCTTGGCCTGGCGCGTGCTGCAGGAGCTGCCAGCAGAGCGCAATGATGGTGGCACTCAGTGGTGGGCTTGTGAGCACCGCCATCTCTCCTGCCTTGGAACATGGTACCACCGTCGGAAGCCAGACCTGGGTGCCACCTGGGCCATGAGATAAATTGCTCGGGTGTGTCTTCTTCTCTCTCCCCAGTGCAAAGGACATCCCACACGGGGCAAGGAAAGATAGTGAAAACTCCTTTATAAAACCTTCTGGTGCTACTCCACTGAGGGTGACCCCCAAGCCATTCCTGAAGGATGTTTGCTGAGGACCTTTCAAGCAGCAACAATGGAGGCCAACTTACCAGATGTGGAAATTTGGCTGAGAAACAAGCCCTCCCCTTTCCCAGGCATGTGACCCACGAGATGCAGGGGCTCAGAGTCCTCAGGGGGCAGCAGGGGTGGGTTTCAGTCTGAGTTGTGGGCTTTCTGAGGACCCACCTTATGGACTCTCAGGTAAAACTTGCAAAATATTCCTTGCAGACTAAGTGAGGACCCCTGGATCAAACCCAAACTCGGAAGTCAGGAAATCCACTTGCAAATAAAATGAGGTTCGGAGACACACTGCACATGTGTAGCGTGTGAACTCAGAGCTTGGAAACTAAAGCTGAATTGTGCAGATTCCCATCCAGTGGAACTCCAAGAAACACGTGCCAGGGTTCATGACATATGATAGTTTGTAACTTCATTTTCTATAATACATTTCACACAAATTATACCCCGCCTTGCTTTGCGGAGTTAAATACCCTATGAGAATTCACCCAGAGTTAACATATGAGAATATTCTGGTCCCATAATATATGAAGTCAATCCTTGGTTTCTTATGGAATTTAACACACACACACACACACACACACACACACACAGTGGAGAGGGTAGATTTTCTTTTATTCAATGCTTTTACTGAATAAAGACAGATCGTGGTATTTTATTTAATACAACAATTTTCAAACATTTTGACCTGCTTTCTCAAATGGCACCAAAAATATCCTACGTGGTAGGAAATTAATGTAAGCAGAGGTAGGTAGAATATGTCCTGCTGAAAGGATGGATGTGGGGCCAAACGATGGAGAGATTAAGGTTACAGGCAGCAGCTCCTCTCCCCCCCATAGGGATGCCCTGTAGGCAGTGCAGAAAATGTAGTAACTACAACTAAAATTGGATTTAATCATTGCTACTAATAAAGCACCAATCTGGCAATCTACTATGCTGTCGGCAAAACGAATTGCTTAAGGCACGTTAGCGGCGCATTGGACAACACATACGCGGTAAGTAAATTATGATTATAATAAGCATAGAGTAAATATTGAGTGGGCATTAGCACAATAACTCTTTTCAAAAATCTTTTAAAGATTCCTCCCCCCGTGAATCTGTTTATCGTCTTCTACGATAGTTATCAAATTCAAGAAGCATATTTCTGATTCTATAAACCGTTTTTGATTGGTCTTTTTGACTTTTTTTCAATTGGTAAATGAAAGAATGATGTCATATGACAGCATTAAATACTATTAAACAGACCATAACTAACATTCGCTGTATAAATTATACATAAGCTGACACTTTTATGCACTTTGTGAAGAATTGCTTCATGGGTTATGCAATCTTTTCCAAAACAGGCTCCACGGAATAACACGACTGGTTATGTTTCATGGCTACAAACTGGTAACTGAATTAGCATTCATTTATTAAGTTTTCACAGGGAATGCTTCTCATTCAAATACTTGTAGATTATAATTTATTTTTATCTGAGACATAATTTTTCACGTGGCATTTTTGCCAAAATCAATACAACCGGAGCCAAGCCCTGTTCCCTGTTCATACCCTCCTCTCCTTGGCTACTTACATACATGTGTCTTTTCTAGCTGGGAAGATCAATAAATGAGCCTGCCTCACGATCATAATCTTTGCCAAAATGCTGAGCTGAATATTATTTTTTACCAGTTCAGCCCATCACACTCAGGACTCTAGTCACACACTTTTTAAACAGCTTTTGTATTCTTAAACAAGGAGTCCGGGTTTTTGCTAGATGGCAGAAAGCCTGTATATTTCACTTCTGAAACACACGGGAAGCCCAGGCCAAGAGTCATGATGACAGCAACGGTTTCGAGATTGCCCAGATTAGCATAGAGAACGCGCAGAAGCTTGGGTACCACCCCTCTGGATGTAGTCGGTCCTGTCAGGTTCCCCAGTGACACGTGGACACTTGGACTCTGTTCCAAACACACACGGATAAAATATTTTCTTCCAGTCACAGGCAACATGCACAGCGGGTAAGGTCCAGCAGGAAAACACGGCCGGGTTCATGAGACAAGAAAGTCTCTGGGCCACCAATTTGCTGCTCTGCATCATCAGAGCAAATGTTTGCAAATGACACGTACAGTCATGGACACCCGGAAACAGGGATCTTCTGTGAATTTCAACCTTCTGGATAATCCTGGTGAGTGGGAAGGGCTTTAGAGTCTAATCATTTATTTTATATGGCGAAAATGCATGACTCCCTTTAATATTCAATGGTTTCCTTCCAAGTTCTTAAAATCTAGACAACACCATGTATACAGCCAAATATGTACCAGAAGATATAAATTTTCCTAATGTATATAAAGTGCACAAGGCGTAAGACCTCAACAAATCTATTACTGTTATCGGCATTATTGAGTTTTAATTGACACATCTGTCATGCCTCAAGTTCAAATCCTGGGCAATGTTGACTCTGGTTCGACAGATTTGCGTCTACCTCTAAATTTGTGAGAATACACTCCAACCACCCCTGCGCCATTTGAGTCCACTTCTCTGTACATTTCACACTTAGCCAAACTGCTCTAAGCAAATTCTGACACCAGTGAGGATTTTCCTTTCACTGAGACATTTTGCATTTGTATATAATTGAAGAAAATCCTCCTTGCTTACTTAGGGGTTACTGTGGCTACTCAGCCCACACCCAATGTGACAATCAGATCTCGATGAACCCAGAATGACCACCCATTCCAAGGTTGGTGTCTAAAGCGGTTTGGACAAAGCAACATGTGTTCCCTGAGGGAGACTCAAAGCAGACACTGGCTGGGGGGTTGGGGAGGGTGCTGGGAGCCTGACAGATGCCGCAGACCTGGGGTCAGAGTCCAGGCAGAATACTGGGGATACCTTTGTCATGGCTGGTCAATGAGAATTTCAAAAGGGGAGAGTAGATTGTACGCAAAAGGTGTAAGAGACGTATTTCTATCTCAGGAAAATGTGTATATAGAGAGATGCACACATACAGAAGTTACACATATATATATGAATGTATGTATGTATCGGATAAAATTATGGCTTTTTATTCCCACTGCAGCCACGAAGGAGGGTTTGCAACCCGTAGATAAAGTTCTCTGTGCTCTGGCCTTTCCCACCTGAGCTGTGGCCGAACCTGACAGGTTCCTCGAACTTCCCCACTGGAAGTGACCCAGAAACACCGCAGAAGCCACCAGTGGGCTTTCAATAGGATTTCAGAGTCAGGATGAGGAAGACACAAGTGACAAACAAGTAAAGTATGGACTGAATGTTTGTGTCCTGCCCAAATTCAGATGTCGAAGCTCTACCCCAATGTGACTGTATTTGGAGATGGGACCTTTAAGGAAGTAGTTAAAGTCACATGAGGTCATATGGGTGGGGCACTGATCTGATAGGACCAGTGCCGTTAAAAGACAAGGAAAAAACTCCAGAACACTCTCTCCTCTGTGTGAAGACACAGCAAGAAGGAGGCTGTCTGCAAGCCAAGGGGAGAGCCCTCACCAGAAACCAAACACTGGCAGAACCTGACCTCTGGCTTCCAGTCTCCATAACTGTTGGAAACTAAATATCTGTTATTTATGCCTGTGGGTGTTTAGTTGTGGCATCTGGAGCAGACTGGCACAAGGAGTGAATACACCCAAGGCCCAAGTGTGGCCGAGAAGCGCCTCAGAAATGCTAGAAATGTGAAATGACTCCAGGTTAAAACTCCTATGAAAAGGACTGGCTACAGAAATGATCACATTTCAGTTTTATACTTGGGATCGTAAAGCATACCATTGGCATATTATCTCTTTTTGTGTCAAGGTTCTGGACATTCCATGCGAACAAGGAATTACAAAAAAGAGAATGTTTGCACTCCATGATCCTGTCTGTGATCCTTCATTTACTATATTTGCTGCTGACTAAAATCTATACCTTGGCCTAAAACTCTCTCTTGAGCTCCAGACAGGCTTCTAATCACATCCAATTCTCCTGAGTAGGAACGTGTGCCAGGCGGGTTCTAGACGCATCACGTGAGCTGGCTCTTATAACCCTGACACAAGCTGGGAGGAAGGTCAGGTCTAGGCCCACAGACACTGGTGTCAGTGGTCTGTCTCCAGAGCCCACACTGTTATCAGCATGATCAGCTAAACACTGCCATCTCTGCAGTATCCCACGGGTACTTCAAAATCAACATGTACCAAAACTTAACTCTACCCCTCACTCCAAATCTGGCCCACCCCCTGCGCTCTCTGCCTTGGAGAATGGAACCTCCATAGACCTGTCCGTTTCTGATGGTTCACCTGGATGCTACAATTCAGGGCTCACCTGTCATTCACCCCACTCCTGTCCTCTGCTTCCCCACAGGGAAACAAAGGAAGCCCCAGGGTGTGCCCGCCAGGATTTAATCATTAACACAGGAGATCTTACCAGAGAAGGATGAGATCCCCTCCAGGGGTGGCAGCAAAGGTAGGTTAGCTTTCACGTAACCCCCTCCTTGAAACACTTCAATGGACCCCTGATCAGCACGGCTCCCCCAGCATCTACACCTCCTCTGTTGCCCTCCTGAACACCAAGCCTCAATCACATCCTGAAGCCTTTGTTGTAGCACTCTGCTTGGTCATCTGGTTTTGGTGCCCGTTGCCCCCTCTTTCTGCACTGTCTCCATGCTTCCTCGACTCTCCTACTCTCCTCTGGGACTCCGTTTGGATGGTGCCTCCTCTGGACAGATTCCCTTAACCAAATGATTCATCCCACCCTAAAACCCAGCAATGTCTGACACCCCACCTCCCCCATGAGTTTTCCACATCTGTACACAACTCAGCTTCTATTTTCTGGTATTCTTTTAAGAAAGTGACTCATTTTTTTCACTCAGATTTACTCTGAAAATAAAAATCCTTTACATCATTATGATGAACGGGGAATCCAAATCACCTTTTAAAATAAATCACTAACTGTAAACGAAAGTGAATCAATGTTCTTAAAATTACAGCGAGATGTTGCTAAGACCTATCTTCAGGGATAAGCAGATTATAGCCTTTCTTTTTGTCATTATCAGAAGGATCCAAAGACAATGGGCACAGAGGTAACTTTCTAACTATGTAATTCAATGCCACTTAATGCCACACTGTGCTATTATAAAGGCTGCTCACCTGAGGGCAGAGGTGCCACCCACCTGCTGGGAAACTTGGCCCTGAGGGTCTTGTCTGTGTCTCATCCATCTCCCTCTAGCCTCTAGTCTCCTGGGAGTTAAAACCAGTCCCACCCCACCTAGCACAACACTGGTATTTTTGCGTGTGCTGAATAAATACTTGTGGACTAAATGAATGTATGAAAGGCTGAAAAAAAAATTCTGTGGCTAATCAGAAAGTAAATGTGTCCCATTATAAGTGTTTGGCAGGAGGGGAATCTGAACCACAAAAACATGTTGAGATAACTGATGGATTTTCAAACAGGACCTGGACAGCGCCTGGATGGGACCTCCCACTGAGCAGGGACCCACTGCATCTAGAACCAGATTTGTGTGGTAAAGGACCCTACACCCTACTTGTGTCTTTCTCCATCCACTCCTGTCTAAGAACAAGGAGAGGAACAGCCGATAACCTTACTTTTATATTTAACTGCCAAGCAAGTCCAAAATGAAATTGCTATCTTCCAAGGCAGGCACACCAGCCTGCATTTGAAGCCATAAGATCATCACCGGGGCACCAGGGCAGAATGGGCTGGAATCTTTGCAGAGCAAACCAGGTCTGTGGCAGGCATTGGCAGAATGCCAAGGCAGTGAAGGATTTGTGCTAAACCTCTCTTCTCATCCACTTCAGCAGAGCACTCAGGCACTCAGCACAAAGCCTGCCTTTCAGAAGTGTGTGTGTGTGTGTGTGTGTGTGTGTGTGTGTGAACATGTGGTGGGGAGGGGAGGGAGGCATTCTGTGCAGAGAAAACTTACCTTCTAATCGCACCAAGAGTCTCACGTGCCTTGGTCTTCATGATTTAGGATGTCCATAGACATTCAGAACCTGGGCCTTGCCACACAGGGAGGGCGCCTGTGTGTTCTGTCCTCACCTCTTCCTGTCCCATTTGGCAGAGAAGTGTTTGCTGCTCGGAGGCGTTGTGATTGCCCGGGTTAAGGATGCCAGCTACCTGTGCAGGTGGTGGACCACCTAGGACTGACTTTTTGAGTCAAATGATGACAATTTTGTCTGCATATTGATCCTTTGCAGGAAACAAATGGCATTCTGGAAGGCATTTGACTCTGTAGATGCTTTTGGTTAAAAACAAAACAAAACCAAAAAGAGCACACATGGTTTTTAGCATTGTGGGATGGGAACCAAGAGACTTGAGTTCAATACTCAACTCTTCTTCTTCACCACTGGATGACTCTGAGCTTCTTGAATTTACCATTTCTTCATCTATATGTGAAAGGTGAACTGTTGAACTTGAAGTTTTGTGCAAACTCCTAAATTCTATTTCCAGGCTTCCTAGGAAACCCTAGGAAAGATGTGCAGGTGGGTGAAGACCACCTACAGAACCTGGGTTGCTTGTAGGTACACAAGAGGATCACCTGATGGGAAACAAAAGTACCCACACTCTAACTTTTATTTCTTTGCTTGTCCTTACAGAAGTGACTCTTCAGCCGTGTTGGAAATGGAGCATTCTATTCAGGAAATATTTATTGTGTTCCTACTTCTTCACCACTCTTCTAGGGGCTTGTCCATCCACGAACAAAATGAAGATGCTTCTCTTGGTGGAGAACCATAAAATTAACAATAAACATAAGCAGTACCTCACATAGTGAAGTAGCTTGTCAGTGATATGGGAAAATGTAGAAAAAAATGGAGCCGAGTGAAGCAGATTGTCAACCAGGGTGCTGTGGAGGGCTGCCCGGTACAGAGACCACCAGCATGGGTGTCATGAGAATAAGACTTTTGGTCAAAGATGTGATGGAACATTATTCTGGATATTTCTGTGAGATGATATTTTTTTGGCAGGGGGATGAGATTAACATTGAACTCTATGGACTTTGAGTAAAGCAGATTGCCCTCTGTCATGTTGGTGGGCTTCACCCAATCAGTTGAAGGCTGACCTCTAGAACAAAAGACTGACCTCTCCTGAACAAGAGGGAATTCTGCAGCACCTGCTCTCCTGGGCCTCCAGCCTGCCAGATTGGCCTGCAGAATTTGGGACTTGCCAGCCTTCATAATCATGTGAGCCAGCTCCTTACAATAGATCTCTTCCTAAATATACGTACATCCTACTCTTCTGTTTCCTGGACAACCCTGCCTATCACACCATGCAGAGAGGCAGGACCATGGGCATCCTGTAGGCCATTGGGAAGACCTCACTCACTTAGAGGCAAAACCCACAGAGCTCCAAGGCCTGGTGGATGTTTTCACAGAGGCACCACTGGTGCAGGGGGATGGCCTTGAGCACATTTTCCCTTCCCACTAAAGTGGGGCTCCTCAGTGCAAGAAACCAAGCAACTCCTCCAAGGAAGAGGAGTGGGAAATGAAGGCCCCATATTTCATGATCTTTGACTGAGAACTAGACCTACCTTCCTAATTTATAAATAACACGGAATTATCTTCTTCCCCTCACACCATGCTGTATCCAGACAACATCAGGTTATATCGAAGAATGCTTGTCAGTAGAGTATGGGGGCCCTGAAAGGTAGGCTGCTCAGAACACTTCTGAGACACAAACCCTGTCCTTGGACATGCAGTGCGACACTCTGAGAAGAGCGGTAGGCTCTGCATCACCAGCCCCGCTGCCCCCATCTGTCACCGTGAATCCTCCACTTCCCAGGTCCACTTGATACCTCTTCCATGAATCCCTCCACACCTTCGGGAGGAGTAACCAGTGGCCCTTCCTACCCCTCGACATCAGGATGCATCTCCCGTCCACCCTGGATCTTCCCCACCAGGTCTTTCAAGAACCAAGCCCATGGGGGTCACCCAGCAAATGCTTCCCCAAGGAAGGGAAGAAGGTGCTTGTGCTGAGAATGTGAATTCCTCCAGACTTACCAGGAAAGAGTAGGCATCTCCCAAGCCGCGCTCAAGGACAGCGCTGCCCCATCTTCTTTCCAGGTGACCCCAGCTTTAGACAGCAGCCTACCGGGAAGGCTGGGGTCAGAGAAGGGATCTGCATGACTCCCTCTGCCATCCGGGTGCTCCAGGGCATGAATCTGAGACCCTCACCCTCCTGCCAGGGGGCAATTCTCTTGTGGGCACTGGGGCTTCTGACACTAAGTCAAATCTCCCATCTCCATGAGGACCAGGTGATGCAAACTGACTAAGTTTTCCCTTGACTAAAGTCAGTTATTGCTCAGCATTGGCTTTTGGGGGTTTTTTGCAATTATTTCAGCTTCAAGGAATCTGATGTACTAAACTGATTTAGAAAAAAATGCTGTCACCCACTCTCTCCTCCCTTCCTGACTTCACTGATACTCAGTCTCCCATCGAATAAGCATTGATCCGCTAACCACGTTACAGAGCGCGATAGGAACCTAGAGTTATGGGAAATAAAATAGGAGAATATTTCTCTAATGATGAGAGGATGTCTCAAGATGAAAACACTGTTCTTCTGTCTACATAAAATAAAACATCTTCACGACACACAAGAAATCATATAAGATGTCTGCTGCAGTCTCTCGTTTTGGTTTTCCAAGCCCGGGCAGAGTTATGTGGTGCCTCATGTGACAGGGAATTCACAACTTTCAAAATTTTTTAATATGAATTTTAAGTAAAGGAACAAGCAGAGGGTCAGGAATGTTCATATTAAAGTTTGTTATTTGTTTTTCTTTTAACTTCTTAAGTCTGAAAATATCCTATCAGTTAAACCACAGAAAGATTTTTATCTCTCATTCACATGAAATAACAGACCACAGCTTTCAGATTAAAATAACAAAAACACTTAAGTAACTCTCGATGTTGTTAAATACAAGATAAATATTTGAGTGGTTTTTTGCCAACATTTTTTGCATATTTGTGGAAACATCGAGGGAAAACTATATCCTGTGAGGGAGAAAAATAAGATGGAGGGAGGAGAGCTTTAACTGAGAGTCTCTTTTACTAAATTAGTCCTTATGTGCTGTTTTCCCCATGGATAAGCCACAGCATTTTGAGGAGCAGATAGTCCTGGGACTTGGTGATACTCTTTGGCACTTCCTACAACTGCCCATGAATAGAAAGAGGGGAAATTCCTTGGTTAAGGTTTACCTCAGTGCACACAAACTCATCTCTGGTAAACAAACAAACTTCTGAGACCTTCAGGGAAAGGATTCTTTGGTTCCCTCGTGGGTTCATGGCGCAGCCAGCATCCCACCATAGAAGCAAAGCAGCTCCCCCCATCAGCCTCCTCCAAGGCCTGGGGCATCTGCAGTTGACTTGAGAAAGAGGGCCGGGCTGTCGAGATGTCCCAACGTGAACTACAGCCTCAGAGCGACGGCCATGACCAGCCAGCCACGGGGCAGAGCCAATCTGAACCTTCCCCCCACCATTCAAATTCTCACCTCGGGCACATGGAATAATTCTGTCAGTAGGGATACTCTTTCTGGTTTGTATGCCTCTATCAATGGAAAATTCTATAACACACGTAGTTTTCAGAATACGTCACTATCTAGAGAGATCTCCGGATCCCAGTCAGCCAACATAGGGCCTTGCACTGTAGATTCCCAATAAATATCAGCAGAATGAATAAAGGTCTGGTGAGATTTGCCTCTTGAGATACATAAGCACAGGCAAAGTAGAGTTAATAGCAAATCATTTATGGATTTGTTCACCATGTCTTATTTAGAAGGACAGAAATTTGAAGTTCTTTTTAAATTAATAATTGCTTCTCCCCCCCCAAAAAAGATTTAAGTTGGCTAATAATCATTAATTTACCAAGAATAAAAAGATTTACCAGGAATAAAAAGATTCACCAAGGTTATAATTAGGAATAGGGAAAATGTCAGCCCCATTATTGACTTTAATTTCGATGACGAAAACACTGACTTCTGTAAGTTGAGTAAATTCCAGTAATAAATGAATGGGTTGAGCTTTTCATAGGTTCACTAATATTCTAATAATAAAGTGTTAAGGGAAAAATATCAACTTTTGGAAGCTAACGAGGTAACACTTTCAGCTAACTGAAAAGAAAGTGTATGTCTCAAAAGTACTTTGGTGACTTTTAAAGAAGTAATACGTCTACTCAAGGACCAGGATTAGAACTGAGGAATGACGAAGGTGATGGAGTGAATAAGACCAATTAAAGGCTGGGCAAGAGGGAAACACCATTGTACCAGAGGAGTTCTTTGAGGGTTCACATTTGCTTTCAGTCGTTTCAACTTTGCCAAGTCTGACACTGGTGTGATATCCAACTGGTCATCTGACATGAGGGAGGTTAGTTATTTGTGGTGACAAAATGAAAGCTGTCTTAATCTTGCAGACCTAGTCAAATTATGAAACAGGAACCACTAGATTCTCTAGGGGGCTAATTAGAAAACCTCCTGGCAAGGAGACATTGCAAGCTCACTTGTCAATCTGACTGTCGGCTTCCCAGAGTACATGTGCCATTGGACGAACGCATAGCAGTGGCTGCGTCTTTATCAAGATATGGGGATGTGAATTGGACGTGGCTATGGATATGGATGTGGTAGATGTGGATGGGGACATGGATGTGGATAGAGATGTGGACAGGATTACCCATGTGATGGGGAAGTGTTGGAAATGTGGAGAGAGAAATGGACCTGGGTGAGGATGGGGATGGAGAGATGGATGGAGATGAGGATGAAGATATAGACGTGGCTATGGATATAGATATGGATGGGAATGGGGACAGGGATACAGATAAGGATATGCCTGTGGATACAGATATGGGATGTGGATTAGAATGGGATAATGCCACTTGGAGTCAATGACTTACCTCCAAACACAGGGGCCGCAAAATCTTAACCCCTCCCCTTTTGGGGATTCCTTTTGACTAATCTACCTTCTCTGTCTTACCGTGGACATTTGCAATTTCTGGGGGTTACTGATTCATTGTATGGAAATTGAGTTTCATTCAGAAATGTTGTGAATTGCTGTAGTTTAACACCCTTTCTTCTCACCACCCAGACCTAGCTTTTCTAAGTCCTGAGAAGCCTTTGACCAATCGTTAGTGTGCCCTCATGTAGTGTCTATATCTTCAGGAAGCCTGCATACTAAAATATGACAAGACAGACTAATGGCATCAAAGAAACTGTGGAGTTGGAAAGTTAGAAATGTTGACCATATCCTTAGCTAGATAGTATGAGTGTTCTCTACCCTTGGGGGAAAATGTTAAGATAAAAACAAATCTTCAAGAAAATATAAATCACATTATAATTTCTGCCCTTTAAACGTCTACTAGAGCTAGGCTTTTTTTGAAATACCCACAGCTTGAAGTTTACTCGTTTCAGACAATAATCTCTACTGACTTTAGTAAAATACCCCTAACTAGTTAAGGCACAGCTGGCCAGTCTCCTCCTCTCATGATGCTGGATTCAGCCAACAAGTCAATTATTTATTCAGCAGATGTTTTGACTCTATGGGCCAAGGAGAACTTTATAGCCAGTATGCTACACAAGCCACACACCCACACTCACTCACTTACACTCCTGATTGCACTCTCGCTGGGAAATTATCTCAAGATTGTGTAGAATTTATAGACAAGGATCCCAAGCTCACTTTGCAAGAGTCAGAATGGTATTCTTCTGAGATCTTCTGGGATTCTCTTGTGGCTCTCCTGGGAGCCCCGTGGTAATTACACACCACAATTACCATGTGTATCTTCACTGTGGTATGGCTAGAATCAAAATTCCTCCTCTATGCCTGTCAGAGCGAAGAGCCGAGCATCTCTCTGAAGATCGGTATGTAGCTGGTAACCTCAAAGTTCTGAATTTCTTCCACATGACAGTACGAGCCTCTTCCTTTTTATTGAAAGCCCACATGACAGATTTGGTTAAGAGAACGGAGCTCTTCAAAAGAAGTGTCTCTGTTTTGTCACTGTGCCAAAATCTTATGTTAAAGATTCTTCTCATAGAATTTCCCATTATTAATATTATCCTTGTACAGAATATTCAAGGGTCACGTAAGAGAGGTTGGTCTTCAAAGACATTCCATATCCTACAGGAATAATTGCTCTATTCTCTTAGGAGGCCCTGCCTGTTTGGGGCCTGGTTGACAGATTTCAAGAGGAGAATTTGGGGGAAGCATCATTTCAGAAGGGAGCTGGGCTATGAGAAAGGACCAGGCTCCTCCAACCTGACAGAAGCACTGGCCAGCGTGTTGATTCCAAGAGTGGCTGTGACAACCTACGTCCCTCTGCCCAACCCTGATGTGTCAGTCAGGGTTCTCCAGAGAAACAGAACTAATAGGAAAGGGGTGTGTGTGTGTGTGTGTGTGTCTGTGTGTATAAAAAGATTTCTTTCTAGAAACTGGCTCATGCATTGATGGAATCTGGAAAGTCTGATGTCCATGGGCTGGGCTGGTAGGTCATCTGGTCACCCAGGCAAAATTTCAATGGCATCATCTTGAGGCAGAATTTCTTCTTCTCTGGGAAACTTAAGGTTTTTGCTCTTAAAGCTTTCAAAGGATTGGATGAGGTCCACCCGCATTTTTCAGGATAATCTTCTTTACTTAAGTCAATGGATCATCTACAAAATACCTTCACAGCAACACCTAGACTATTATTTGACCAGGTAACTGGGCACCGTAGCCTGGCCGAGTAGACACAGAAAGTTTAACCATCAGGCCCTGACAAGGCTCCAGGTTCCCAGATACTGGCATTAATCTTCCCATCACGCCTCACTTCATATCCTCGGGATGAGCCCCTGAGCCTCCCTCGGTAGCCCATTGGGCACTTCGTCCTTATATTTTTCCCGTGTGGCCTTGGTGATACCTCGCCCATCTTCTGCCCTTGGATTCCCCGCAGAGGGCATGGGCTACCCTCTCTCCGCATCACTACAGGTCATCCCTCTGGGCTGGGGCAGGCTGGTGGGACGAGGGGTCCACAACCTCTACCCCTCCACATCCTGTCCATCACACAGCCACCCCTCTCTACCCCTCCTCCCGTCATGTGGGACAGTGTGTAGGCTCCCCTAGGGTGACTCCCATTAGCAGGACTGCCTCAGAAACCAGCACAGGCCAGCAGGGTGGGCTGGAGGAGGCTACAGCAGAGCAGAGGCCCAGGAAAGGGGGAGGACTTCCAGGAGGGAGACGCTGGAAGCGTGAGGAGGATTGCCGGTTTCTCTGGAAGATTCTGCACATGTGCAGAGTCTTCTCAAGGAGCTTAGAGCTTACCTGGTCCACACATCTCGAGGGGGTCTGGGTTTCACCCACCCACAGGGGACACTTAACACCTTCCACCTGGTGAAAGAATTTTCTTCATTCACAAAGGATTTCCCACACGTGAAGTGCAATTGCATGCTTTCAGGATCCTTGTCTAATTTGTAGAAACATTGTTTTATTATTTAACCTATTTGTGTAGTACAAGGGGTGCCCTTCCCTTCCAAATCTCAGCATGGTATGGCGATCTGTTTAAACTGAAAAGAGGGAGGGAGTAAGACCATGCTTAGTTTAAGAAGATATAAAAGGCAGGGTAATAAATGATTACCATGTGTTAGCAGCCAAACCTGAAGCAGCAAAGTTTATGATGATGATCAAAGCAACTGGGAAAGCTGCACAGTCATCTCGTTGACTTGCACGTTATGAATCGGGAGGCCATACGGGGAAATCATGAAAAGCCAATTAGAGAGGGACTTTTGTTTTCAAATTATTGCTGGGCACTGAAAGAGCTTTTAAACTGTTGTAGTGATTCTGCAGCCCTGGAGCTGAGATGCTTTGGCGTATCTTCCAGGGAGGCCCAGGGGTGGGCTGGCAGAAGGAAGAGCGTCCCCCACTCGGGGGGAGGCGGCAGGGACAAGGCTGAGCTGACTCCCACCCACTCTGGAGGGTTTTTGGGAAAAACATCAGGCCAGTGTTCTCTGCCAGGATATATTTGGGAGCAGTGGTGTTTCGAAGCATTTCCTAGTGTTCTGGGAAACAGAATTGGACCTGTTCCTCCAGTCAGGAAAGACATTCATTCATGAGAATCTGGAAGGAAAGGATGCAGAGAAAGGAGGTGAGGGCCTGGAAGGCAAACAGGCAGGAGGCGGCTCTGCCCGATGTCCGGAGAAGGAGGGGTGTGAAAGAGCAGGAGACAGAGGCTGGCCTAGTTGGCACACTGTCCCGCAAGACTGGAACTGAGAAATCACGGGAACTCCAGAATGCCGTATCATCCACAATCACTTCTGTTTGGCTGTGGAACCATCCTGGAATTCCCAGCAGCAGGCTCCCTTCTGCATTCTACATTTTGGTTCATAATGAATTGAACATTTCTCAAGAAGATGCCAGTGGTCAGCCCCAGCAGCAGCCCTGGGCCCACTGGCTGGCCAGGCCCTGGCCCTGAGCTGAAGCCCCCGAGATGTGGCCCTCAGATGAAAAGGGCAGCCCCGGCCCTGCACAGTGCAGGAACTGCTCCAGATGCCATTCACCCACTCACTGTGCTGAGGGAACAGCCCCTGGCATGGGTCTGTGTCACGTTCCTGTGGAAGCTGAGGATCCAGGGCGCAGAGGGGCTCAGTACCCAAATCCACGGCTATCATCTGACCAGGCCAGGGGTGGCTGGCAGCGCTCACCCTTCACAGGCTCCACGATTCCCACCCACTGTCCCCTTCCTGCGTGTGCAAACTTACCAGATAGGTATTATCTTCTCTCTTTTACAGATTTAAACATCAAGACTCAGAAGGGCTAAGATCTTGACCTTGCAGCCACAAGAGGTGAATCTGAGAGTATAACGATGACGGTAAACCAGAGCTGAGGACCCAAGATGGGTTAGCAAACAGGAAGAGAAACAGAGGCTGAAGCCAGGGTACCTAGAGGCTGGGATGTAGGACCAGAGCATCCCAAGTCAGGTGGGCAAGGAGAAACCCTGGGAGCATCCTTGAGACGTGGGCTTTGGATGAAAGTGGGCGTTTGTGTTCCTCCTGGCATGCTGATGGGGGTTGGGTGGAGTTGATCTTGCTTAAATGGCCAAGGATAGAGAAGACAGGAGGTAATTATTATCCCCATTTTACAGATGAGGGAACAAAGTAAGAGAATATAAATAAGCAATTTACCCAAATTCGAACAGATAGAATTCTGAGTCTAGAGCCAAGATCTCCTGTGTCCTCATTCACAAAACTGGAATTACTGCCCATGCTCCTCTTACCACAGGGCGTCGCATTAAGGATGCAAATGAGACCCAATCGTTGAGTATTTGTACGAACAAGACAGAGGATGTGCACAGTGCCCAGCATAGTAAAGTAGATTCATAACCAGTGGAGCAGCGCTGATCAATGCGTTAATATCTGCCTGGGAGAGAGCTCTGATGTGGTGCTGGCTGCAACGCTTTGCACTTGACCTGACCTAGAGCATCATTTCCCAGACACTTGAGATATCAAATTTGTAGGCCAAACAGTACAGGGAGGCAACTTTTGCTATCATGCTCGATTACGGCACAGGGCTCAGGAAAAACGAGCCAGGTTGAATGACATGAAACCAAATAAAATTCAACAGGGATGTACGGAATGCTCTGTATTTAGGTTTTAAAAAATCAATTATACAAGCACAAGATGGGAGGGATGTGGGTTTACAAATGTTTGCATGGAAAAGCAGGAAGTATTAGTGGTCGTGGTGTGACACCGTGGCAAAGAAGAGAATGGATTCTCTGGCTGTATCCAGCTTCCAGAGGGAGGGATGTCGACATTGGAGCAGGATGGTCCATTACGGGAGCTGCCTTTTCAGGGAGAATTAGCATCGTGGACTGGATTCTGAGGCAGGTAACCAAGCCAACAGAGAGCCCAGAACTTCCATTTATTGAAGAGTGGTGTGTGAAATGGGAGGGTTCATGTGAAGCCAGGACTTGGGGAGGAAAGTCAC
The DNA here is from genome assembly GCF_963455315.2 of Globicephala melas. Classification (NCBI taxonomy): domain Eukaryota; kingdom Metazoa; phylum Chordata; class Mammalia; order Artiodactyla; family Delphinidae; genus Globicephala; species Globicephala melas. The sequence continues at coordinate 3,419,849 of NC_083329.1, read as the reverse complement.
TAAGGTGATCTTAATATGGGGGAGGGGGCAGATATCTGTGCTGACAAAACACACCAAGAGGGCCAGTGGGCCTAACTTTCAGAGGCCGACAGCATTCCGATATGAGGACAAGTCTGAGAAGCATGCTCCCTAAAGGCTGAGAAACCCTAGAACTGGGGGCGTGCAGTGAAAGCAGGTGGATCACATGTCACGAGTAATGCAGTGAACGTCCCTGCACTGGGAGAGCTTGGGCCTCAGCTGCATCTTTACATGAGGCCCATGGAGCCCTGGGGGTCCCGTCACTCTTTCTTTGGGACCACGGTGGGTAGACCAGTAGTCCAAGGGTGGGGCTCTGGGCTTCAGGCCCTACATCTACAAGAGCAGCCTCCTCTATCCATTTTCCACACTGAGCCCTAAGGTTTAATTTGAACAAAGCTTCTCTGGCTAAAAATGAAGTTTGAAAGCCACTGCTCTAGATGGTCAAGAAGCCCAACCAGATCCCAAACTTGATTAACCTCCAGCCTCAAAACCAGCCCAGGAACACATGCAGGTATTTGGGGTTCGGGCCTTTCCATTGAAAAGAAGTGACAAGAGGCAGGTAACCCACAGACATAGGGGTCTCTGGGAAACCCTTTGGGAAGCCTCAGTATCAAGGTTATAGAGGTGTTTGTTTTAGTTGCTACTTACCAATATTTGTTTGGGTATAGTTTGAGGTGATCACCTAATTACTTTGAAGATTCAAGGCCAGTGAGTCCGTCCTGGGGAGCACTCTTGAAACTCAGTCTCTAGATTGAAGTGGGCATTTGTGTTCCTCCTGGCACGCTGATAGGGGTTGATCTTGCTTAAATGGCCAAAGATAGAGAAGACAGGAGGTAATTATTATCCCCATTTTACAGATGAGGGAACAAAGTCAGAGAATATAAATAAGCAATTTACCCAAATTCAGACAGATGGAATTCTGAGTCCAAAGCCAAGATCTCTTGTGTCCTCATTCACAAAACTGGAATTATCGTCCATGCTCCTCTTACCCCATGGCATTTGTCCTGTGAGTTTCTGGCCTTGTTGGCTGACCTATGAAATCAGGCTTCTCAGTTTCTTTTTGTTTGTGTTCGCGGAAAATGTGCACTTTCTAACAGAAATAATACCATAGTATTGTGGAGAAGATGAAGATCTTCCAATGAGTTGACCCTGAGGTTTATATTTTGTTATGGTGTTTGACCTCCTGGTGACACAGCTCAGGTGAAATGAGGCCGGGACCCCACTCCAGCCGTGGCCAGAGCAACAGGAATGGTAGAGCTCCAGAAAGGGCTCGGTGGAGAGCTGAGGCACCCCCTGCGGGGGAGGCACCATGAGACCTGCACACCTGGACTTTCACACATCAGGCTGGTTGCATCCTACTTTAAGTCCGTCCCGGGCAATGACAATTCCTTCTACCAGTCAAGGGTTTGCTGGACTCTGGAACTCCCCCACATGGCTGAAGTTGAGGTCCTGGCCTCAGAGAATATCCAGTCCTGCTGACAGAGCAGCAATCACCATGCAAGTGAGTGTGTGGTGGGCTCAGCACTCAGTGTGGAAGGGGGAGGGGGGCTGTGTGTGTACATAGTGGAGGGTTTCCAAGTATGCAGTGCCCAGTGGGAGACGTGCTCAAGGAAGTGAGGAGAGACGGGCCGCCCAAGAGAGCAGGGCTTGGGTGAAGGCCAGAGATCCAGAGGGTGGGGGTCTGATAAGAGCCGAAGATGTGCATTGGGGACAGTAGAGAACTTTGCCAAGGGACAGACGGAGGTTCACCTTGCCCACGAGGGTTTCCCAGCAACGTGGAACGATTGCAGGAGCTTGGGAAAGGATGAGATGGAGAAAGGGGTGCGGGAAAGTGGTCAGAGGGCAGCTCATAACCTGGGAAGATGGCTGTGCAAAGAGGAAAACACTAGAAGCTCAATGCAGTCATCCTGGTCTTCCTATCCACATAGTAAATGATACCTGGCTCTTGAAGTTTGGCCATGGAAGGCAGAATCTCCACATGAAGAATGTTTTGGGTTTGTGTCCCCAAAAGATGTTGAAGTCAACCCCCAGTGCCTGTAAATGCAACCTTATTTGGCAACCAGGTCCTTGCAGATGATCAAGTTAAGATGAGGTCACTCAGGTGGGCCTTTATAGAACGAGGGAATTTGGACACAGAGACACGCACACAGGAAGAATCCTGAGTAAACATGAAGGCAGAGCTCAGGGTGATGTTTGTACAAGCCCAGGAGCACGAGGATTGCCGGAAGCCAGCAGAAGATGAAGAGGCCAGAAGCAGCTTCTTCCCCTCCACCCTGAGAGGGAACCAGCCCTGCCAACACCTTGAACTCAGACTTCTACCCCCAGACCCAGGAGTGAACACATTCCTGTTGTCTAAAGCCCCCGGTTGCGGTCCTTTGTTTTGGCAGCCCTAGAAAACCAACACAAGCGCTTACATTTTCCATCTCCAGTCAAGGGAGGGTCTCCCTCCGTCTGGCACAGGAATTGCCGTAGTTCACGTGCACCAGTGTGTTCCGTGTCGGTTCCGTAGGAGCGTATTCTCAGAGACCACGGGGAGCTCAGTCCCTGTGGAATCTGGTGTGGTCTTCCTTCTGGCAACCATCTCTGTTTCTTACTGAAAGGGGGAGAATCCATGTTTTAGTGCAGAAAGGGCCCTTTCTTGATTTACAATTGAATAAACCAAGGTTCGGAGAAAATCCAACCTACTCCCTCGGATAAATTCACACGGACAGGCGAGGATGCGCTCCAGCTCTGGCTCTGGAAACGTCCAGAGATGGGAATTGTGCACATTTCAGAACTTGGGAGTTATAAATTCTGCAGCTTGCTTACTAGCAGCCACACAAAAGTGACTTCTAAAAACTTCTAAATTTTACCTTTTTTTAAAATAGGAAACATTTTCACAAAGGTTCTAACCATGGCCAGTATCACAAAGGTTACCAGTCACGTGGGAAGGGACGATTTCTCTCCTCAATCGTTTCCTACACTTAATGGTGGGTCTTTGCGGCTCTGCACCAGCCCTTGGGCAGGTGATGGCGTTGAAATCTGAAACTGACACGAGGAAAATTCAGGCACGTCCCCAGCCCAGGCACAGCTGTGTGATTGATGCCACTCTGCTGGCCAGGTGAGCACAGCCGAGCTGGTGGCTGCATTTTTTATTCAGAGAGAGTGGAGGTCAACTTGGAAGCTTTGCTTCTGTGAGGCTGCAATGCTAACTGCAGACCAAGAACATAAATCACGCTGCCCTGGCTTGAAACCATGGATCTCCCGATAGCCATCACTTGTCATGAGAGTATCTGAAACAGAGGTCCAGCCCCACACAGGAGTGAGACCCTGCACAGTTTAGCTCGGGACTGTGGGCATCCCCTGAAATGGAAACAAGATTAGCACCATGAGATGAAGTTTCTATCTCTCAGGATCTGTTTCTCAGACCTTGCAATGACGAAGAATAAACTAATAAAAGTCAAATATCTGCTTCTTGAATGATTGAAAGAATGCAGTTGAATGGATGAAATAAACAACTTGAAGAACTCATGGTAACCAATCAATCAGACATGGCTTTCCCCCAAGAAAGCTGCATGTCAGACACCTGGATAAATGACTCGCCCAGAGAACCAAGTCCCAAGTCCCTTTCCCCATTTGTTGAACCATTTGTCCATCCAACACATATTTTTAAAGCACCGACTTTGGGACAGGCACTGTACCATGTGCTGGAGTTATGCGATGCGTGTGGCATCACCCCTACTCTGGAAGAAACTAAGGTGGGCAAAGGATGTCAAGCCAAGGATGTGTCCGTGTACCACAAAGTGCTGCACAAACACACAGATATTAGAGGAAGAACAAACTTGATTTTAGAAACATTCCTAGGAAGAACTGGCATTTGCATTAGACCTTGGAGTAGAAGTAAAACTATATAGGTGTGAGGTAAGAGGAAGAGAATTTGAGGACCTGAGACCAGCACGTGCAAAGCTCTGGGTGTATGGCAGGGATGGGGCATTCAGGCAAAGGCAACCCAAAACGCCTAGTGCCACAGTGGGGCTCGGGTAGACAGGGGCCACAGGAAGTAGGGAAAGAAGAGAGCTACGTGTGGATAATGGGTGTCCTTGTCAGCTATATTTGGGAGATTGCACTCAATCCCATCCACCCTGGAGAGACACTGAAGGTTTTGCAGTGGGAGGATGGCATGAACAAATTTCACCTAAAAACAACCAAGTATGTTGCACATACTTTTGCAACAATTCAACTACAAAAATGAAGGCATGCTTGCTCACAGAAGTTTCTGTAAATTCCTAATCTGTGTGTCCCAGGCATCAACTTAAAACTCAAAGCTACCTCTGCGTCACCGAGCCCAGTTGCTGGCCACACCCCAGTGACACCCCTTCCTTGCAAGAGTCTCTCCAGATTCTCACTGTGGGCCGTGTCCTACTTCCCAGGGCTTTTACGTGGGGGACAGGTTTTAAATAAAATAAAAATTCCTCTTGCTTCTTGGAGATTGGACTTGATTAAATATTCCACTGATAAAGGCTAAGCAAATGTCAGCTTCAATATCACAAAAAGAGAAATGAGAGTTCATACAAGCAGCAAAGCAAACAATCATTTTCATACTTTATTAGAAACATTTATTGCCTAATGACTACATTATTTTAAGCAAGCAGGTGGAAAGGTGTTCGGTGCGTGATATCTTCAAATATCTTTATTTGTGAAGATGTTCTCTCTCTAGTATTTAGACAGACGTTTTATTCCCTCTAATAGAGCTAGGACATGAGATGCTGTGATTTCAGCTACTACATAAGCACTTGAAGGTCATGGCCTATCACTGTGCTTCCCCAACAATGCAAATCCATTCAATGCTACATTTTTCTACTCTGCACGAAGTGAAGGTTCTGGGTACAGATGGCAGAACTCACTGTGCGCTCTCCAGTGTTCTTCTAAAATCCACAGCTCACATTCCAAGTGTGCTTCACAGTTCTTCCTCTATAGCTTGCTAGCCACGTAACTGTGATCTAGAGTCTGCAGCCAAAAGATAAAGAAAGCGCTGTTGTTCTTCTCTAATACCTGCACCACTTTAAAAACTATTGGCAGATTATCTTGAAGAGGAGATTCTCAAAGCCCTTCTCTTATCTGTTGTTAGTTGTCTACTGCTGTGTAATAGTGCTCACCACAAACTTGGTGGATTAACCCAACGCACGCTCATCATCTCACAGTTTCTGTGGGCACAGCTTAGGTAGGTTCTCTGCAGAGCTGCGGTCAAGGTGTTGGCCACATTTTTTTTTTTTTTTTGTCTTTTGCGGTACGCGGGCCTCTCGCTGTCGCGGCCTCTCCCCTTGCGGAGCACAGGCTCCGGATGCGCAGGCTCAGCGGCCATGGCTCACGGGCCCAGCTGCTCCGTGGCATGTGGGATCCTCCCGGACCGGGGCACGAACCCGTGTCCCCTGCATCGGCAGGCGGACTCTCAACCACAGAGCCACCAGGGAAGCCCAAGGTGTTGGCCACTTTTGATCTCACATGGTTGTCAGCAGTATTCCTCTCCTCGTGGGTAAGGACTGAGGACCGCAGTTTCTTACTGGCTGTTGATCAGAAGCTGCTCTCAGCCCCTTGCTATAGCCCTCTCCATATGACACTCACAATAGGGCAATTTGCATCTTCAGTCATTAAGGGAAAGAGCCACTCGGCAAGGCGAATGTAATGAAGTCACATCCTGCGTCCACACTTCCCAGCACCTTTACTGTGCACTTTTGGGCAGAAGCATGAGCAGGTCCCACTCACACTCCAAGGAAGGGCTAAGCAGGAGGCAGGGGCTGCCGCAGTCTGTTCGCCGCACCTCCCTTTAATCTATTCGTGCTCAGCGGAGCACCTGGAGCAGAAGGGGCCAATCTGACAGAGCTGAATTTTTTCCAAATTTAACAAAATGGAAAAAAAGTCCGTGTAGTTTAATAAGCCATTTCTCCCTTGAACGCCATAAACTCAGATGTTCATTCTTGTACATACTAAAGTCCCCAGTCTGTATAACTTAGAAATTTGCAAATACTTAGACGTTTGCTGTTTAGGAGTCTCCTAGTAGCTTTACTTTCATTTTCTTTAGTCCTTATAACAGCTTTGCAATTAAGATTATTATTACCCCACTTTACAGGTAAGAAAACTGAGGTTCCAAGAGGCTACCTCGCCTGCAGAAAAGGACGTGTTCAGTTAAACTGAGTCAATAACTAAACTTGTATGTTTCCTCTGGCTCTTTTTCTGGAGTCTATTAACTAGTTATTCCCCCAGAGAGACTCTACAGAAAGTAAACTTTCTGGGTCTCTTTAGAGTGAAAATGCTATTATTTTGCTCTCACACTGGATGCCAGTTTGGCTGGGTATACAATTCTGGGCTCAAAATCCTTTTCCCTGAGAACTTTGGGAAAAATCACTCCAGTGTTTTTTCCCCTGAGAACTTTGGGAAAATCACGCCTGTGTTGCCGTTGAGAAGATTCAAGTCAATGTGATTCTTGATTCTTTATAAATACCTGTACCTTTTTCCTTTCCCTGAAAGCCCTTATTCGTGTCTCTTTACCTTTGGAGCTTAGACATTCGACAGTAACAAGACTGGGTTCCCATCTTTTTTTCACCTGCCCTGCTCAGCCCTCAGTCTTTCCACCTTCCTTTCCACAGGAAGACACAGGTATTTCTTCAACTATGGGAAATATTTTCTCGTCATTTCTTTGTTAAATGCTGTCTCCTATTCCCTTCGTGCTCTTTTGCGTTGGAGACATGGGGCCCAGCAACACTCCTGGGAGCTTATGCCTCCATAGCTCCAATTTCCTCCTTCTGGCTCAATCCTGGGCACGTTCTGAAGCTGCCCGGTGCCCAGTTCTAGGTGCGGAGGGGCTTCCGATCAGCACAGCTCCTGCAAACACTGTGCTGGGGGCCCCCAAGTTCCATGGTTGCCTATCTCAGGGGTCCCCTTCACGGGCTGTGGGCTAAGGCTTTTCTCATTTCACATCTATCTCCTTCTACTTCTCAGAGATTCCCACCAATTTCTGATTCACTATCTTTCTTAATTCTTTTTTCCAGTTGTCTTACTGGATTGGTTATTTTAAAAGGTTTTTATGGAACTTCATGGCGTTTATGGCAGTCCCTGAGCTGTAGAAAGTTTCTGCTCAGGCCACAATGTAGCCCCGTAATTCTCTCTGTGTTTTAACTGCTCATGGAACAGACAGAGGGAAGTTCCAGTGAATTACAGCTGAGATCAGTTCCTCTTAAATGGCTGCCTTGGAAACCTGTCGAAAGCCTGGTGCGTCCCTATTGTATGACGTCATGGTAACTGGATCAGACTTTCACGTTGCGCTGAATCAGCAGCAAGAATTTCGAGGATGATTCAGGATCATCACTGAGGTTTGATCCTCTTTCCTGGTCTTTTGACGAAAATCTCAACAGCACAAGGATGACCTGACTGTTACCGAACCATTTCCAGCAACTAGAAGGGTGAAAACTGGAGCTGCGTCTATCAGAATTGAGGTTTTACTTTGAGCACATTTTCCTTTTGACTTTTCTCCTGCCGTGTTTCATACAATTTCTGCAGAGTTAAAGACGCAGTTTCAAAGGTAAATTGAAGCTATTGAGCCTCACCTATGATTCCACGGGAGCATATGTGTGTGTGTGTGTGTGAGAAAGAGAGAGAGACATAGGGTGCATCCCATAAATAAATTTTACCATTATTTAGTGTTTTATTTACTATTGAATCTAACCAGCTTATCAAAAATTTTAAAACAACAGATGACGTACATACAAGCTGTATTGAAAGCCCAAAATGTATGGCGGTGGGTAGCACAAAAATGATGTTTGTTACCAACAGGCTGGGCTTCCCCAGATGCTTCATTCCATCCAGCAGAATGGAGAAGCCTTGTCCCAGAAGGTCTGAAGGGGATTTTAGTAGAAAGAATACGCTGTTAGCAATGTGCGAACCTCATGCAATTTAGGTGGCTTTTCCAGCCCTCTTTGGTTGAAAAATATCATGAGAAGATCCATTTAGCAAAGGGTGGGAAGCCTAGAAATCAGGAAGTAGATAATTCAAAGTGGGGCAGAGCTTAGCATTTACTAGGGAACCCGGTGACACTCCACAGTGAGGGCTGTTGTGAGTGGGTTTTACTGGGGGAGTGTGGTCACCCCCATCTTGTCGGTTCACGCACTCTTGGTTGAAAAGCACACACAGTGCTGCTCAGGGCACACACTCTGGCAGCCCAGTGCTGTTCTCTCTGCCAGGCTCTGCATCCGAGGGGCAGGGTATATTTACGATGGGGTTTTAAGCAATTTCCCCTGCCCCAGGGTCATGACCGGGGCTGCTCTCCGGGTCTCTCCTGGTTCCCATTTCACAACTTGTGCAGATCCCGCAGACCGCTAAGGAATGATGTGTAAATTTCACACAGTTCCCACGTTTGGGTTGGAAGGGCATCTAAAACCTTGGTTGCTAACCCAGAATTTATCCAAATATTGTTAGTTGGACAGTCTCACGTGATCGGCATTTCTCAAGAGACTGTCTTGGGTTTAAGCCCAGTCAGAAGCAGCAAATGGGCGGCCAATCAGTGAGGACAAAGGCACACATTTTTTAACCATCAAGACTGAAAACCCTGCTCTTTCGAACCTCAGAAATGGTTTGGATTGGCTTGTGCTGTCCATGGAGATCAGAGTCAGCTCTCCACTTCCCAACACAGCACGTGGGTTTTACAAGAGTCAGAGGAAGATTAAACAGAGGCCCACTAAGAACCACTGGAATTCCCACGAGAATGAAGGACTCAGTTCCCAGAGGAACACATTCTTTGCTAGGGTGTTAGTTTTCTATTGCTGCTGTAACAAACGACCACAAACCTAGTGGCTTAAAGCAACAGAGTTGTTTGTTTCCAGCTCTGAGGTCAGAAGTCTAAAATCAAGTCTAAAATCAGGGTTGCAGGGCTTCCCTGGTGGCACAGTGATTAAGAATCTGCTTGCCAATGCAGGGGACACGGGTTCGAGCCCTGGTCTGGGAAGATCCCACATGCCGCAGAGCAACTAAGCCCACGCACCACAACTACCGAAGCCTGCGCGCCTAGAGCCCGTGCTCCGCAACAAGAGAAGCCATGGTAATGAGAAGCCTGCGCGCTGCAACAAAGAGTAGCCCCCGCTCAACACAGCTAAAGAAAGCCCGTGTGCAGCAAAGAAGACCCAATGCAGCCAAAAATAAACTAATTAATTAAATAAATTTTTTAAAATTACTCTAAAAAAGTGTCTTTTTTTTAAAAAAAGAGAGAAAAAAAGCTATTACTAAAATATTCTATATTTAGCTACACTGGTAATTTTGACAATAGTTCAAGGAACATGGCATTTACTTTCTTTGAAAATGTAGTATATAAACAAATGTGGTTTTCTTGTCTAGGTAAGGACAGTATATTATAATATCAAAATAAAGGAGAAAGAAAGAAAGAAAAAGGTAACGCCTAAACCCTGACAACTTCCTCTTTTCGGAAGCAGGATGAGAGCTGAGATCCAGAGCCCCGTTTGAATGTGGAGCATCAGAGAGGCCGTCCCCTCTCTGAGGCTCAGAGCAGGTGTGGGGCGTGGGGTACTGGGGGAGGCGAGTGCTGGTGTTGGTGGAGAAGGCTCACTGAGGCCAAGAAAAAAGGGACTCAGGCTCCTTGAACCCGACGTGTGACTGAAGGGCCTCGTCACTGCCACGTGTGGCTGACAAGCCTGGGAAAAGCCCAGCTCTTACAGCTCGGGGACGTCCGGTGTCCTGGCTCTCTCTGGATGGCAGCTCCAGCAGGACACTCATCACCTCTCTGGGACTCGGTTTCTCCTGAGCAAGAAAAGACAAGCACAGCTTCTATCGTGTTCCCGAGGTATTACGGGGCTGTGAGGGGCTGCACTCGCCAGGCGGAGTGCAGGGTCACAGTTAGGATCAAACGATTGCCCCAAGAGTTGCTTTCCTTCCCCTCAGGTGGCACACTTTACGGAAGCAGGGAGGAGAAGGGTTCCTGCAGTGACCACAGAACGGATTATGGAGACGGCCACTCATTAGCCATCAGCCAAGGAAGGCTGCTCTGATGTCCTGAAGAACAAACGGGCATCTGGCCTTGAGCACCATGAGAACGTCTGGGAAACACAGAGACAGAGGCTGGTGGTATAAATCCTCTGTCTTCCCATTTCACACTTCAGATGACACGGCAAGGGGAGGAAAGTCAGGGGGATCAGCCCTCCGAGTCAGAGAATGTCAGAGCTGGGCCCATCGAGATCACCACATACCAGACCCCAAACCAATTAATGGCAGAGGTAGGAGGAAAAAATCAGTTTCAAATATTAATCTATTTTTTGCACCAAAATCGGTACCTTTATATGAAATGTCTTCTGTATTTGGTGTACTTGGGTTAGCATGACACATCATGTTTCAGTGCCTCTGACACCGTGGATCCCCCCAATGTGTGCGAGTGATGGAGGCTTTATAAATTACAGATGTTTGTGTGAATGGTTATTTGACGGTGGAGAGGTGGGAACGTAAGGCTCCTTTCCTTACTCTGCTATGGTTTTCTCTCAGTAGTTCTTTTAAAAGGATAAGTTCAAAATATTAAAGATGAGTACAGAAACAGAGAAACTAACCTTGCCCAGAGCTTCGCTGAGCCCGCACAGGTGTGGATGTCTGGCTGCTAAGCTCTGAGTCCAGGCAGGTAACTCACCTGCAGCCTCCAAGATGGCAGGCGGTGGCTGACTTCCAAAGTCCATGACAAACCCTCTCCTGGGACCCAGGTGCCACTTTTCTCACAGACCCAGCGCTCCGGTGGTGACAACTTGCCAACGACTGGTTAGTGACAGCAGCAGGCACTGTGGGAGGGGGTGTGTCGAGCTGGTCGTGACCCCCAACCTGCCTTTCTACAGCCTGAACTTTGCTGGGATTGAGACCCAAACAGGCACAAAGTTCTGTCGTAAGTTGAGCTCCCAGGACAGAGACCCAGAGGGTGAGAAGGTGGGGCCCTGCTGAGCCTTCTCGCTCCCACCCTGGTCCCGTTGAAATGAAAAATTAACAAGACATCCCAGCCTCGGTGGCCTGTTGCATCCATGTCCCCGCCAGGTAGCGAGCTGAGACATTTCTCTGCCTCCCGAGCTGGCTGGTCCCAGCAACTCTACCACCACCGTGACTTCTATTGCCCTGCCCGTGTCCTAACGCGACTTGGGGAGTTGGATTACAAAATGATTTGTGATGATGGGCATGAAGGAGAGGGCTATTTGACTTCAGGAAACAGCGCTGCGAGTTGGGAATGATATATGAAATGAACCATCCGGGGCCAGCGCGCAGTCGATACGCGAGGTACAACAGGCTGGCCCCGCTGTGTCGAGCCGTTGCCTCGGAACCAGACACACAGACGTTCGGCTCAGTCAGCAGCAGCCTCCCAGAAAACTGCAGCAAGTCCCTAAGTCGCAGATAAAATATAGCCACAGCTGACGGGCGCGCTGTTCATTAGCCAAAGAGCAAGGGGAAGGGGCGATAGAGATGGATTTACACACAAATGTCCAGCTCTGTCTCCTCCCTTTCTGAATCAGACCATCCAGATGCCTCCCAAAAGGCCAAAAATCAACACAGCCATCTTTGTTACAAATGCTAAAATTGAACTGGTTGTCACATTTTGAAAGGCTGAAAAACAGAGGTGGGCTATTTTTTTTTTTTTTTTTTTTTTGAAGTACGCGGGCCTCTCACTGTTGTGGCCTCTCCCGTTGCGGAGCACAGGCTCCGGACACGCAGGCTCAGCGGCCATGGCTCACGGACCCAGCCGCTCCGCGGCACGTGGGATCTTCCCGGACCGGGGTACGAACCCATGTCCCCTGCATCGGCAGGCAGACTCTCAACCACTGCGCCACCAGGGAAGCCCTGAGGTGAGCTATTTTTGACTTCTTTGTTCCAGCTTTAAAATCAGAGAGATGATTATGGAGAGTTCTTCAACAGATTAAAAAAAAAAAAAAAAGCAAAACTGGTTTTAAATATTTTTAAAAAGTCTTGAAATAGAAGTTGGCTTTTTTTTTTTAACATTTCAGGAATACCTCACAATTAGTTCCCAAATTCTACGGATGACCAGGGTACCCTGGATCTCCCGTTCACAGGGCCTTCTTGCTTGTTGCAAGCCTTCCAAATTCTTTCCGATGCAGACACAGCGTTCACGAAACGTGGCCTCATCCAAACTGCAGCTCCAAAGGCAAAGATTTTATGTTTTTACCGAAAAAGCCAGGACAAGCCCAGGGCCGCGGGCCAGAGTTGATCTCCACGATGGAGGCCTCTGTCCTGGTCACGCGATATATCATCATGATTTAAAACATCAGAACGGTGCCAAACGATTAGCAGATGAAGCTCACAGATTCCAGTTGCATGACTATGAGATTAAATTAGCCATTTATGGATTTCAGAAAGAGAGGAGACTAAAATGTTTTATCGTATAGTTTAAAAAAGTCATTGAGTGATTCCCTCGTGTTAAATATTTCCTAATGTCAGAAACAGGGTGGATGACACAGAAATCATAAATCCAATTGAAAAGTGTTGAAAATCACTTTAGTCTGCCATCTTAGTAGAAATTCAATAAAGTTGAAGGGAGGACTTCTATACATACCTTGGCCTGGACCAGTACCCGCAGGCATTCATACTGCTCATCTAAGGAAGGACGTGGGACCCAATATTAATTGCATTTTATTCTTTAATAATTGATTACTTGTTAAACGCTTGCTTTATGTGAGACCTGATTTATCACAGATGCCGGGTATATGTACATCACGTGTATATATGCCCCTTTGTGCATCGTGCCCTGGACATCGGCACCTGTCCCGGCATTCACTATATTCACCGGAGCATTGGAACTTTAAAAACCACCACCAAAAACTGGGGCGCTGCAGTTTTTTTTTTTTCTTTTTCCTATCATGTTAGACAGTGCTTGGTCTGTGTTCCTGAGTGTTCCTGACATGTGACTCAGCAATTACTTCCTAACTAGCAAGCCAGACGTGGGTGCTTATAAAAGTCATGGCCTGATTTTTCAAACCAGTCGCCCGAGGGGAAGGCCCAAAGACCCTCCCCGGCCGTGCGTTCATCACTGCACCTGGAATGATGAGGGTTTGTGTCTGTTCATCGAAGGAAAACGGTAAAAATGTGCTCCGGTTATCTGCCAGCTTTTAAAATAGGAGCCTTCGATATAAAACCAAGCTAGATTTTCCACCTATAGCTCTCCCAGGCGAGTTGTAAGGGTCAGTCTATAAGGAGAGGTGTGCTGATGGAAAAAAAGCATCGCCCCTGTGATTATTCTCAGAAGCCGGGAGCCCTTCCCCTGCACAGGGAGCCTGTCCCCATGTCCAGGAGCCTCACCAGCTGCTTCTCTCGAAAACTTGCTTTGTTTCCCTGGGAGTTGCGTGCAAAGGGAGTCAGACAGACAGGAAGGGCCCACCCTCCTCCTGAAGACACAAACGGCCCCCTGACGCTTCCCGGCTTGGGACTTGGGCTCCACTGCCTCTCTGGTTTGCCACCATCTCCTCCTTCGCTGGTCCCACGTAGCTGTCCAGATGAAGTCTTCTTTTAAAATCAGCCTAGGGGATATTTTAGAGAAGCGGAAGAACCCCACACAGCTCCAGCCCCTCCCCAAGGCCTCCCTGGTTGCCTGGGGTGTCTGCCTCTACTTCCATCCCAGCCACACAGGTAGCTGAGCCTGGGGCAAAGCTGGAGAGAGACAGAAACACTGGGCGTCCTTTACAAATAGAAGCGAACACCTCTCCTCCAGCAGGTCCTACATAATCGCAAAACAAAACTAGGGAAAATGTATTTTTGATGTAAATTCCAAGCAGCCGTGACCCTGTATTTTCTCGAGGAAATCACACCATTTCTTAAGGACGTCTAGCACTGGGATCACCTGCAGCATCACAATTTCCTTTCTTGTTTACTGAAAAGCCCCTTTTTTGGCTTTGATGTCACACCTAAGCATCTTCCCCGGGGCCGGCGTGTGTGCCGGGAACCGTGGCCTATTCCCTGCTCCGGGGGCGAGCTCAGCTGTGCGCTCCGAGGGTCATACCTGAGCCGTGTGCTGTGAAGAAAGCCATTTGCCGGTGCCAGGGATTCACACTCCAGGGCCACTTGGACTGGCAGAGCCCGAGAACTTTGTGCAACCGCAGCGGAGTGGGTGAAAATGAATCAGATATGAAAATGTCTGAAGCAATAAATTAACACACAGCAGGGGGGGTGATAGCTTAATCCTTTCTCGTCCAAACTCTACCTGACACCCATTATTGTTCCAGGAGGTGGGACCCAGCGACAGGTCGGGAGCGAAAATGAACATTCCCCAAAGATTTGAAGCTTTGCAATAGGTAGGTAATGTGATTCTGCAAAGAAACCCGTACGGCTCTGAGAGTCTTTGTATGTTGAATTCCAGGTAACCTGTCAGGGGACTTCTCTCTCTCTCTCCCCCATTTTATTTAATGCAAAAAGAATATCTTTGACATTTAGAAAAACTATTGAAAATGTGGATACTTGATAAAGCTTATCAATGTATTTCTTAATACAAAATAAATAATTCTGCAGGCCTCTGCTTTTCTTTCCAAAGGTACATTACAGCAGGCTTGACAATAGCGTTGATGAAACAAAAGATTAAAACCTCTAAACATGTGGCTCTGTTTTCTTTGCCAACTACCTGAGACGAGCAAATATTTCGTTATTGTACAAAGTACTTCATTTGCGTGTGTCCTTTGAAACATAACTGACCAAAGTCTGCATTGTGTTCCTTGAACAAACATTTGTGAGAGACATTTAGAATGCGCCCCTCATGCAAAAAAAAAAAAAAAAAGAACCTGGAAACAAATTTACAAATTGCTTTGCTTGAGTCATACGTCTCTTCTTGATGTTTTGTTTGGAATATTTCATGTTCAAGGTCTTTGGAGGTAAGCTTCAAAAGTGCACATTACTATTATTTTAAATCAATAAATTGCTTCTGGAGTGGCATTGTACCGGAAGCCAGTCATTCCACACTTTTAAAGGAAAAGCAAATTTGAAGAATAATGTTTGTTTCTCCCCTTAAGGTTGAAAACAATACATTTTTTATAGACACTCCATTTTTATTGTTTGTGAGGAATTTCCAGGCTAAACAATGAATCTGATATTTTGATTTCCTTTTTCAATATAACACTAGACCTTCAAATGAGTATTGTCCAGTTTCAGCTGTAATTTGAATGCGTGTCCTTTAGTGAGAGGAGATGGTATTCTGTCTCAGACTTTAACTTTCTGTTTCTAAAAACTACATAAACATATTTATATTAAGTATGGGACTTCTGGGAATGTTGGTGGATTAAACAGAATCACAACAAGATGCTAATAATTTGTTACCTTTCATTTTAACCATCCCAGAAAATGAATTTCTATGGTCTTATTTTTTCATGTTTTTTTTTATTTGCTCAAATAGTTTTCTTATCAGTAATTTGAAAAACGCTCACCGCTTTTGCCCAAAATATTTTAAATGCTCGTTGTAGCAATTATAAATTTGCTAGTTAAAAGTCAGATAATTAAACACACAAAGATAGACCAGGTTTTTTTGCATTTACCCTTTTGAGACTATAATTTTAGCGCAGCTAAAGCCATGCAAATTGGATTCAGTTGTCTGTAGGTTTCTTGCTGCCTATTAAGACCGCTTGCTCTCAATTCGCCCCTGCTGGGGGGGAAACGGTAGCATTTTTTCAAGAATAGTATTGTATATTGAGGCATGATACCTAGAACAACTTCTGCCCCAGGAAGGTTTAGCAACAAGAAAAAAGTGCTGAGGGCAGGAAGAATAACGTATTTAAAATGACCGTAGAGCTTATGAAGGAGCTGATTAGTCAGAGAGGCGATGAACTCTCCTGTCGCAAGCGCAGAGCGCACCACAACACGTATTTCAATGAGGAAAGGATGGAAATAGTGTCGATTCCAAGTGAGAGAGCTTTGCAAGAGGTTTTACCACTTAAAACTTGATCACATTTCGTGGGCTTCTTTCCTCAAAGACGGTTTGGAAGATCACGTGTTGACTCACCACGGATTTTTGAAATGTTCGGAATTCACAGAGTTGGACACAGCATTGCTTCTGGGGCTCCTGGATCGTCACAAAGGAAAAAAAAGCAGGGGTCATTTGTGTCCCATGTGTCTTCTCCTGGCCCTGCAGAGGCAGGCGCCAGCTCCTCCTGGCCCTGGGGCCACCTGCTGCGGGTGCCAGGGACTGTGCTGGAGAAACTCTACTCAGTGTAGAGTAGGCCATTTGTGTATGTGGGTGCATGGTGTGTGTGTGCATGCATGGCATGTGTGTCTGTGTGCATGGTGTGTGTGTGGTGTGTGCCAGGTATGTGTGTGTGTGCCTCGTGTGTGTGTATGTGCATGACGTGTGTGCCTGGTGTGTATGTGTGCATGGTGTGTGTGTGCATGGTCTGTGTATGCGTGTGCCTGGTGTGTGTGTATGTTCATGGTGTGTATGTACATGATGTATATGCCTGGTGTGTGTGCCCGGTGTGTGTGTGTACACATGCATGTGTATGTGCGTGTCCTTGCCCCTCACGTATTTTCCTGCTGTTCCCCAGTCTCTGTCCTTGCTTCCCGGAGGCAGTTTTGGTCCCAGACAAGGCATCATTTATCCCCGTTGCCGTGTTCCTCCATCCTCCCTCCTACTGGAAAATCTGTTGTGTGCTGCCTCTTCTAAGGATGCTGGATATAAAATAGAAGTGGGGTTCCCTTCTGGCTAGGTAAAAGCTTTACTTACACACACACACACACACACGCACACGCACCCCATATCTTAGCTGACCTGCTGTCAAAAGCTGACCAAACCACCTCAACTTGTGCAAGTCAGTAGGGGACCTGCCCTGACCTAGCCGAGCCAGGCTTGTGCAGTGGATGGGGCTGTTTGCATGGACGCGTGTGGCCTCTGATTTCCCCTCTCTCCAGACTTTCCTAGCATTGTCCAACCAGCTCACGGCTTCTGTTAGACCCAGCACATCCCCCGCAGATGGCCTCTCCTCCCGCCCGAGTCCTGGGCAAGAAGGGGCTTCGCCGCCCCGCCTCCACGGGAGCGCCGCTGCTCACTGAGGCTCCAAGACGACCTGAACGTGACATCCTGGCACCTCATTTCCAGCGACTGAAATGAGCTCCATGCCCACGCGGGGAATGTGTGGCTGTCGATCTCTCCGAATACACTTCGCGACATTGATTTCAAATCCTCCGCCATTGTTTCCCTTCGGATTGTATGATTATCACACTCATTTAGAGGCCCCAGAACTCACACTGTAAAAATCAACGGACTGTTTCTGACTTGCTGATTTTCCATGAAAAACAGGGAAAACTCCAATACGTGGGGGAGAAATTGTTTGGATGTGATGTGAACTAAAACGTGCCACTTCGGTGGACTGTGAAAAGTTCCCCACCTACGCGTGTTTAGAGTCCAATTCTCCCCTTCACTTAGGCTCCAAATCCCCACTGATGATATTACATCCCAAACAAATCCAATCCCACGATTTTTTAAGGAAGGTGTGTCGGTGTGTTCTTAACAAACAGAATCAAAATACGTTTTGCAACATCCTGTCCGAAAGGGCTGACACCTGGAGGAAACGCTGAACCGACTGAGAAACAAAGAGGCTCCTTTTACTTTTCACGAGTAATTTATTTAAACCTCTTTCTCTTTGAAAATCTCCTTGATAAAATTTGGGTCTCATCAGCAGCAACGAATGTCATGCATTAGCCTGGCCCGGGAGCAGCCCACACAGAAAATAACAGGCTGCCAGTTAAAAAGGCCCCGTGTTCCCACTTCTGTGTCCCTGCTTTATGCGTGTATAACTCACTTTAAAGACAATAGATTCTCCGAACGGAGTGCATGAGGTCTGGAGGAGCTGACCTGTATTAACACGCAAAACACTCAACCCGCTTCCTGGTTCATTTCCCTTCCAGAATATTCTGGGGGGTGCGGACTTGTGGGGATGTGTGGCTGAATTTGTGTTTCTGATCTCAAATTCCCTTCTTTCCAAGGCTTTCGGTCGGAAAAATACTAAAGGGAAGTGTGAAAAAACAACCAGAAAAAACATAAAGAGAGGAACCTCAAAAATCTCTTCCAAAGGAGGGCTGTGAATTGTGTCTCCAGTCTGTCTCTGCCAAGCTCTGGTTTTATTTCCCTTAAAATGTTAACTACTGTCTCTGTGCTCAACGCTCCGCACCCGGAACAGCAGCCCGGAGATGCCGATGTGCCGGGCGTGTAAGCTGGTAAACTCCTGGTTCACAGGCTGCAGGGAGTAGGGGGATTCTCCACAGGCAGCAACTGTATTTCAGCGTTCCTTATACAGTGCTTGTACTCCAAATTTCCTTTACACTTTGTTTACTATATATTCCAATAGTGTAATATTAAACAAAAACAGTGTGTCCTGCGCCAGGATGATTGATTACCGTACCGTCACAAGGTCACCTCCTAGGGACAGGCTGGGTGCAGGGGGGGCTGGCTGACTCATACAGTTAACACTATATCCGCATTGTATGAATGTCACCAGCAATCCAGTGATTTATTGCTTGGAAGGCTCTGTTCAATTTTTTCTGCCTGACCAAATTGCACACTTTCTAGAAAAAGAAGCAAAAATATGTCAGCACATGGATTACCTCAACCCCTCATTTTCCCCGCCAGGATCCACGCACGTTTGCAAGGCTGATGATCAAAACCTCCTCTTCTCCTTCCGCTTCCCCCCTTCTGCTAGATATGGGGGAAAAAATGATTATTACACTAATGAAAAGGTGCAGCAGGAGATTAAGCGCTTTTTAATCAGATTTTGGTAACATCTGTGGGCCACGAGTAAGGGCAGCTGTATGCTCCGTTTCTTAATTTTAGCCAGATTTACTTTGGATATAAAATTGTTAGCCTCGGGGAGAATCGAATGGGGGCAGGTGTGGGAGGGGAGATAGCCACAGAGAAACTACGGAACCAAAACTCTTTCAGAACGCATTGAGATAAACCTCTTTTGCTCTAGAGCGTTTTTTCTTTCCTAGGAAAGATATACAGTGAAACTAAAGAAGCATTTTTATAAGAAAGCTTCAGCCAAATTGAACAGAAATATCTCCTGGACACAGGGTCGTGCCACGGAGCCTGGCATCTGTGCAGGTCTCACAATTTACTCAGTTTTTAAGGGTTCTTTTTCCCTCTGAGCCACCACTTAACGTAGCTTGCACACGCCTTCAGGATTGGGCTCGTGCTCTATGTAAATATAGATGAAACAGAGAGAATACATAGTCCAGTAAAGTTGCCAATATATTTTTAAATTAATTTTCTTTTTACTTTTGAGTGTGTGTTTGTCCTTTCTGTGGAAGCTACATAAGCCTCAAACACTGAGCAGAGTGATGTATGTAAAGGTCTCTCAGGCGCCTGTGACGGTGCATCTATTATTTATTTGGGAGTTTTAACTACTCGATATTCGGAATATTCTGCACTGGGAAAAGAGTTCAGACAAGATGTAAACATTTGGGGGGACTTTCCACAAATGCAATATACGACTAGTATGTCTCTGTAAGGATGCTTCATTTATCTGTTGGCTCTTAGCTTTGTTTAATTTTATGCAGGAAGGAAAGTGTGGAGGGAGGGAAAGATAGAAAAATACGGAAGAGTAAATTTTTTCAGGACTCAAGGAAAATTCTCACTAGAAACAGCCAAGTCCTGAACGGAGCCTCTGCCTTGAATATAAACACAGGATAAATACGACATTCTAGAGTATTAGAGTCAGTCACTGTTCCTTATTGGCCAACATTTTTTTAAAATCATGAAGTGACCAATCAAAAACAATTTGATAAACAATAATGGAAAAGAATATTAAAAAAGAATGTATATATATATATATATATGTATCTATGTATAACTGGCTCACTTTGCTGTACGGTAGTAATTCAACTACACTTCAGTTTAAAAAAAGAACAATTTCACAAAACATTCCCCAGTCGGCGAACATTTCAATGGCATTATTAAGATTTTGTCGTCTTTCAAGGGTATTTCCTCTCTCTGGGCAGGAACTGTTACTCATGATGACAAGGACACCACTGGGTAAGAAAAAAACACAGTCACCTGGACCCACAAAGTAGCCAAAAAACTTTGACAGAAAATGGGCTAAAAGTCTCATGGGGACTGACCTTGAATCAGTGTATCTGTGCAGAAGGTAGGCCTCATTGTCTTGATGATGGTCAGAAAAATTTCACTAGATCTGCATCTTGTCCAAAGGGTCGTGCTCTTTTTGTCCATGAAGACTCCTTAAGGGACAGAACCCGCCTCCGGTACAAACGTAGATGGACCAAAGGCACTTTCTTGAGAACAGGCACAGGTTTCCCCAAACCTGTTGGGTGTGTATTCACATGACAGCACCCACCCCTCATTTCCCTTTGTGGGAATATCTGTTGTTTTTCCCTAGAGAGGACTGAACCTACCCAAAAGACACGGAGAGAAAAAAGACAGGATGGAAGATAAACAGGTTTCAAATGGAGAAGACCTCCAGTGGTGGGGAAAAAAAAAAATCTTTTAATGTTTAAACATGAAAATGCTTAAACATGAAAGTGACAAGTCTGCGTGATGTTCCCAAGACCATTTGCCCATCTCAGTTGTGGAAAACTCCTAGTTGCCATAGCACAGGATTGTTAAAGAATGTAGCATTTTGGTGCCACTGTCTATTCAAGGTATTTCCTGTGAAATCGTCATTCATAGTGGGTTTTAACTCAATAGGAGGAAACGGCTGCCGCACTTCTCCCTACAACGTTCTCGTTTAAATATTAATAACTGTTCTCGTGGGCTGGTTCAGGTTGTGTCCACAACCCATTGCTTTGCGGGACTTTGCCTTGACACTTGACCCTGATATTTCAGACTCAAACCAGACACAGAGGTTTCCCTTCATTCATTCTTACCATAAAACAACAACAACAACAAAAACCCACTTGTATTTCTGAGGTATTCCCACTCCTCCCGTATTCTGGAGACTTTCGTCTCGAAGAACTTGAATCGTCTGCTGTATGTTAATATTCGATGCTTTTTTTTCCTGATTGGTAGGACTCAACAGAAAAATGTCTTTCAAAAAGGATTCATCACCAAACATCTCAAAGAAAAAGAAGGGAAATCTAAAAGGAGTGTCTCTGCAGCCGGGAAGGAAGGCACCATATCTGAGCTGCTTTTCCTCTCTCTTTGTCTTGTTCTGTTGGTAGATATCACTTTTGTTCTTTTGCCTTTTGGTAAAAGAGAAAGTCCCAGACCTCACCCAGTGTAGCTCCCATCCGCTTTCCACTGATCTACCTCTAGTGGTGGTTAAATGATGTGGCTCCTTCTGTTTCTACCAGGGTGGAAATCCATGTCTTTCTAATTTTTTCTGACTTCCCTGTTCCTACTTACAGCCCAAGCAGTGGCCCTTTAGTGGCGGTCAGGGGACAGCAAGTGGTAAAGAGACACAGAGAAGCTGACAGGCACTGTACAGTTTGATACACTGAGCGTTCCACCACGTGCTGGAGAAATAGCCTATTTAGGGCAACTCGCCCACGCAGACTGAACGCTACAGCTTCTCTGAGTTTTATCTACAGATCTCAATGTGTACATCTATTTTTTTCCTTTTTAAAAGCCCCAGGCCACATGTATGAACAATTCAGATTGTGTTAAGGAAAAAATTCTTCTTGCTGCGTGCACACACACACACACACACACCAATATATACACAAATACAAAGCAAGAAAGACAACAACATCCGAAGAATGCTACAAGGACACAAAAGGTCTAGGTTTCTCCTCACCAGGAAATACGCCTCTGTCTGGTTCCCACAGATGGGGACTCAAAGACCTTTTCCAGGCCCACAAAGAAGGACAGGCAGTGTTTCTGAGGCTGCATGGTACTTTCTTGTGCTCCCAGGAGCTCTCTCTACTTGTGAATGGCTAGGTGGCATTGTTGGCTGTCTCTTTCATTCCCCCTCTGCTTTGAACACAGAAGGTGATGTGTTTTTTTCAATGTCTCCCAGAAGTAGTAGTCCCTGCCCCAATGTATACGGTGGCGCTGGTTCATAAGTGGTTACTGATTGGTCGTTGCTGGGACACCATTCCTAGAAGTCCCAGGCAGTGTGTCTAAGAATAATGTCAGTACATTGCAGACCCTACGGGTGCCCGTGGGCAAGATGGGTATTTTGGGATCTCGGATGGCATGGGTAATTCTGGGATTTCTTGCAAGAGACAGGTGACTGCTATGAAGTGCTGTTTTCCACCCTCTATTAAGGCATGCCAGAGAAGCGCTACTAATTAAACAAATGTGAGATTAGCAAGGCAACAGTACTAAACTGTGAGCTATTTGAAAATAATAAAAAAAAGCACCCAACAGAAATGAATTATAATGCAGAAACATAAAACCATGTTTAAATGATTTTGGAATATGTTCCAAAAGTCAGGTGATCAGTCATCACATAATTCCTCATTTCCACTGAATTCTTTGATTCCTCATTGGGAAAGGAAAAAAAGAATCACAGCTTAAACAATTTAAATGAAAATATATCCAAGGATGTGATGTGACAACATTTCTGTAGTTCTAGCCCAGCCACATCTTGAAGGAATGTATCAGTGTTTTCCAAAATTATCTGGGCACTCTATAAAACGTTAGCGCTTTTTAATTACAAGGTTTATGTCACTCGGTGAAATTTTAATGTAATGAAACATTCAGCTGGACCTTGTGCTGGATGTAAAATAAAATTATTCATTGAAAATCAGACCACAGGCCACCTACTGTTTTTTTTAACAAATGGTTGAACTATCACGGGGTTACAGAACTTAACATGTAAATTGCAGTAGAACTTATAATTTCTGATTCAAATCCCTAAAGACTACCATTTAAGTCAAATATATGAGTGAAATTTTGCTTCTGTGCCATAATAATGCAGTGAAATCGTCAAAAATCTGAACATATCTAGAGTAATTATTAACCCAATAATAATGTATTTTTAGTTATTTAATCAAAGGTATAAAAATTATTAATGTCAAGTTCTTCTTATAAAAATGAAGTTTTAAACACCAGCATTTAATTTCAGGGGTTACAATGCTCAGTCTAACCCATTAGGGAAGTTTCTCCCAGAGCCAGGGAATATAAACGAGAGAAAGATTGCGAATCGGATGGCAGGTCATTACTCGGAAATAGCAGAAAAGGACAATTTTTCTCCAAAATGGTCTTGAACTAATTTTTAACATTAACTGAAATTGATCAGTCTTCCATAAGCTCAACGTGATCTATGGGCTAAGACAAGAAGCATGAAGCAAACCCCGTGGAAACTCCTTGCTTCCCAGGTAAACACTGTAGGAGGTGGTGGCATGAACGCGTCTGCCCCACGCTGGCCACATCTTATTGTTTTCTATTTTGTGCAGGAGGCAAGTCTGAAAGGTGACTTTCTGTCACTGTTAACGGGAACGGATTTTTTTTCTCTTTTGGTCTCATCTCCTGAATGTTGACTACCTACTGGTAATACAGAAATTTCAATCTTCACGTCAACTCTGCTAAGGGGGTCCGGGCGCCCACAAGCTCCCGCACTCGTGTACTCCTTAGGCCCCTCTTTGTCCTCGTGTGTTTCCCTGGGACAAAGGTCTTGCATTTCCATTGATGATACGGAAATCTCCCGTGATTCCTGACTCTGGCTGTCTATACTCCAAGACATTGGGAAGTGACGTTTTATTTTTGCGGCGATGGAGTGTAAATGTATTCCACTTCACCCTGTCTCCCACTTCTTGGTGGTTAATAGGACCAGCCAGATTGTGGCTCTGGCTTTATGGAGAAAATGAAATCTGTCCTACAGCTGTCAGAGGAGCAGAGGCCACTGGATAGAAAAGATGATCTCCAAAGTTTCCATCAACCCAACAACTCAGGTTCCCCCTGTATCCAGCTTATCCACAGACTCCCTGAAAGTGACAGGATTGAGTTAGCCTTTTATTGTCTGTTTTCTGAAAAACATGCCACTGAGTAGAGAAACGGCTGAATAAGAGAAAAGAGTACTAGTAAAGGACACGAATAAGCTATCAACGGAAAACCAGCACCTAAAGTTCCAAAGGCCATCTCACACCCCAGAAGCCAAAGGGTGAAAGAGAAGACCTCTGTAAAAATAGCAAGTCATCCAGAGGAATGGATAAAGAAGCTGTGGTACATGTACACAATGGAATATTACTCAGCCATTAAAAAGAACGAAATAATGCCATTTGCATCAACGTGGATGGACCTAGAGATTGCCACATTAAGTGAAGTAAGTCAGACAGAGAAAGACAAATATCATATGATATCACTCATATGTGGAACCTAATTTTTAAAAATGATATAAGTGAACTTATTTACAAAACAAAAAGAGACTCACGGATTTTGAAAACAAACTTATGGTTACCAAAGCGGAAATGTGGGGGAAGAGGGATGAATTAGGAGTTTGAGGCTAACATATACACACTACTATATATAAAATAGATAACCAACAAGGACCTACTGTATAGCCCAGGGAACTCTACTCAGTATTCCGTAATAACCGATATAGGACAAGAATCTAAAAAAGAATGAATATAAGTGTATGTATAACTGAATCACTATGTTGTAACACCTGAAACTAACACAACATTGTAAATCAACTAGACTCCAATAAAAAAAATAGCAAGTTATCAATGCATTCTGCAAACATCCTTCCTGAAAGATGCAGAGGCTCCCGGGAGCCCGAGCTGCTCTCTCCACCTCCCCGGTGAACACAGTACCCTGCCCTGGGTTGGCTCCTTGCAAACCCTGGTGTGCTGTCACCGGGGTATCATCCACGTCTGCTTGTCACTGTTCTCATATTTCACCTGAGAGCCTGGAGTGATGAGCAGTCCATGGTCTCCCTCTGCCTCCCAGGGCCAGTGCAATTCCTCAGTGGTCCTGGGATCTTCCCCATCACTCTGCTTACATCATTACCTAAGGTGATCGGTCAGCATCTGCCTTTTCGATCCAGTGCCAACCACACTACGGAAAACTGTCAGTCCTGCACTCCCTCCACTTACACCAAGTCTCATTAACGCCTCTCTTTCCTCCGGCGATCTGCCACTACGATTTAAGGAGACTGTTGTTACTAAACACACGCGAGGAAAAAAACACGAAAACTATTGTAGATACAGTGTGGGTCCTTCTGAGTAAGCTCACAAATTCAGAGTGAGTTGGCGTTACAATAATTCATAGCGGCTTTACAGCAACTTTGAGCTGAGGCATTTCAATTTAGACCAGAGTCGTGCCTGAAAGCTGGGCACCGAGTTCTGGGTGAATTGCTGCAGTCAATGAATTTTTAAAATGTGTTCCTGGGCTTCCCTGGTGGCGCAGTGGTTGAGGGTCCGCCTGCCGATGCAGGGGACGCGGGTTCGTGCCCCGGTCCGGGAGGATCCCACGTGCCACGGAGCGGCTGGGCCCGTGAGCCGTGGCCGCTGGGCCTGCGCGTCCGGAGCCTGTGCACTGCATTGGGAGACCCCACAACAGTGAGAGGCCCGCATACCCAAAAAAAAAAAAAAAAATGTCTAAAATGTGTTCCTACAATGACCAGTATTTATGAATTTTCTAATCGACCAGAGGGACCTAGGTCTAGAACAGGAAAACTGCTTTCAAATAAAATAAATAGCAACTGAGAACACATCAGGTCTGTTGTGCTCAGACGATGTGTTTTCCTGTGAAAAGCCCTGATACACAGTGACAGGGACACAGCATCCTTCCCGCCCAGCCCTGCTTTCCTCTGTCAAGGAAACCCTGGGCTTCCAGAGGACATTCTCTTTTACCAGGTGCCCAGATGCCTCTTGGAAAACCCCAGAGGGGGAACCACACGGAGAAAGTTGGCCTCTGGCTCTGGTATTCTGCCTGCAACGTGGCCTCCGCCTTCCTCCCCAGGTGCACTTAGTGGCAACCAAGGGGCTCACGTTTCTGAGCATCACAGGAAGTCATCCTCCGATCAAGTCCTAAAGCTGCAATATTCTCACCATGGTCTGACACCTCCTAAGACACAAACTTTCTTACCTATTGGGTTTTTCATTTTCTACTTCTCCAGGGACCAAGACTGAGTTTGTCTTGGCCTTTCTTCTCTGGGAGGGAAGGAGGACCCGGTCCAGCAGAGTGAAGACCATGAAGTAGCCGTGGCCTTGGGCTCAGCTTCCCAGCAAGACCGGCTGGGGCACGTTCAGCTTCAATATGGCAGACTGGGCACGAGTCCGACCCCAGTGAGACTCAATGTACTGGAAGCCTGGACCAGCTGGGCCAGACTCCCATTAGATGGATCTGCATGGCTTGGCTGGAGCTCCTCTGTGCCCAGCCGGGGAGACCAGTTGCTGCCAAATGAAGGATGGTCACGTCCCCTGGGCTTCCACGCTCCCCTGCACCTGCGCATCTGTTGTCTGGACCAGTCACACTCTCCTACAAGTCCAGCTTGGTGTTTCCTTCTCACTAGCCTGTGAGCCACCTACCAGCCATACTATAGCTTCAGACCCAGCACAGAAGTCCGCATGCAAACAGCTGAGTGATTGCTGCTTTGGAGGGACCCAGCACTGGTTTCAGGATATATTCACATAGATAATGCCTGGACACTGCTGTTGGTGGTGAATTCAGCATCTGTTATGGGCCAGAAGAGGCAGGGGGACACAGGAAGAAAACTGGAGTGGGCCTGAGGAGCTGGCTGGAAAGAGCTTGCTGACACCTCTGCGGACCCCGTGGAAGGAGTCTGAGCATCCCCAAGCCTGAGTGTCAGGAGCCGCCTTTCAAGTGGGGTCCACTTGAAGGCCATTTTAATACACTGCCTAGTGGTCCATTGCTTCCTAAATAATCAGAGAAAATCGCATGTCTACCTATGGGAATTTTAAAATGCTCAAAGGCTCCTTAGAGTGAAAAACTCTGTGAAGGAGAGTTTACGTCTTTGTGGCAAGTTTTCAGAAATGTCCTGAGTGAGGTCTGATATTTTAAGGGCGCCCACAGTGATCGCTCAACATGGAGATGGCTGTAGACGCCAGAATCACCCGGAATACAGAACAGTGGGGAGAGGCCCCAGGGATGGAGGGAGGAACCGAGTACACGTTGGCAAGTCCACCTTGACCTCTGCCCCGACTCAAGGACGCCCCCCCACCCCCTGGGCTGCGGCCACCTTAGGGAATGCCTGGTACACAAGTCGACATGGTGTCCTTAGTGCTGAGAAAACAGAAGAGCTCAGGGCAACACTGCTTGCTCATCAGCCTCTGGTCCAGCCTCAACACGTGCACGACAAAGAGCCCTGTGGCATTTGGGATGGATGTCTTTTGCCCTTGGTGTCTCTGTATCTACAGGGCGAATACTTTAGTTTGGATGTGCCACTACTTACCCCAAGCAGATTAGAACACACTGGGGGAAGCACTTTGTAAAACATGACTCTTATGCACTGAATGTTTGTGTCGCTCCCACAATTCCTACGTTGAAGCTCCAACCCCCAATGCGATGGTATTAGGAGGTGGGGCCTTTGGGAAGTGACTGGGGCTGGATGAGGCTCTGAAGGTGGGCTTCTCATGATGGGACCAGTGCCCTGAGAAGAAGAATCGGGAGGGAGCTCCCTCTTACTCTCTCTCCCCGCCATGAGAGGAGATGGCCATCTACAGGCCAGGAAGGGAGGCTCACCAGAGCCCGACACGCTGGCTCCCTGATCTCAGACGTCCAGCCTTCAGAACCACGAAGAATAAATGTCTGTTGTTTAAGCCACCCCGTCTGGGGTATTTTGTCCTGGAGCCCAAGCTGACTGATGCAGTGACTATTCACAGGAAGTTGTTTTTTTTAACACGGGGAACCTGAAAAGGAAGAACAGCAAAGTTTGTGCTTGAAACTGGAAAAAGCAAAACTGACTTTACGAGAAAGAGAGAAGAGAGGAAGAACAGAGAATATGAAAGAAAAAAGTAACTGCAACAATTTCTATGGAGGCAGAGGTTGAGACGCCGAATGCCAATCTTCAACCCAAACTGATTTTTCGAGCCAACCTATACACTCCTAAAATATTTCTATGTACTTGAAACATTTTCATAAATGCCTGTGTGAATGGCATGGCTATAATAAGCATCTTTTCTGGGCTAGGTTACACCATCGCACTAAGTTAGAGTCCTAATTATCAGGTTTTCTTGGGAACAACTGGCTGAGCGCACTTGTACTGAAATATACTTAATTTGGTTTCATACGGCACCTTTTAGGACACACTGTGCCTTACTTCAAACTGCTTTAATGAGTAACGAATTCGATGCTAGCAGAGCAGTAGCTCCTCCAATGAACGGCAGAGATATTACAGGCTCAGCAATAGCTCAAATTGGAAAACCAGGGCTCTGTGACACCTCAGCTCCCGTTCTCTGCAGGAAAGGTCATGCTGTCCTGCCTTCCCATGCGGCTGAGGGTAGAGGAAGCTGGAGGGACCAGCACATGGACTTCAACATGCCCCGTGGTGGGGCAGGTGCTGGGGAGCCGGACCCACCTGCTGGTAATGGGACCACGTGCAGCCTGGCAGGCAGAAGGGGGCCTGGAGAGGACAGAGCTGCCATAGCTGTATCCAGTAAGCAAGGAGCAGTGGACGTCCAGCCACTGGCTATTGTGTGTCCCCATCAGTGGGCTGAGTGCGTCATCCAGTCATTGGATGGCAGGTCATCTTAGGAAATAAGGCAGGCAGGAACTGAGAATGAGAGACCTTACTTGAAGCCCAGGTAGATTGTCCCTAGGATTCCCAAAGAGCCTGAATTTACATACATTTAGGGTGACCATCTGTCCTGGCTTGCCCAGGACCATGCAATGTCCCAGACAAACAGAGACGAGTGGGTCACTCATATCCAGAGCAGTATTTCTCAAAGGGTGGTGCTCAGACCATCTGCTCATTACAAACCCAGATGCCTGTACCCTCACTCCAGACCCACTGATTGAGACTGGAGGGGCGGGGGACCCCATAATTTGCACTTAACCAGTGCTTTGGTTAATTCACATTTGCAAACAACCTCTGAGAACCATTTTCCTAGAGAAACTCCAAGAAGCTGCAAGTGTTTTATCCACAAGAAGTTGATATAGAATCTTCCCTGAGTAGAGGCAGGTCCCCAGGCTGGACAGAGCTAGATCACTGGATGGGGTCCAGTGGCCTGAGCAGTGAGAAGAGGAGAGCTGGAGGGGTGCCCATGATGCCGACAGAGGCCATGCATCACGTGGCAGCCTCCACGAGTCTAGACAGAGCAAAGTTGCCCTAAGTCAAAGCAGACGGGTAATTGTTCTCTATTTCCAGCATCCTGCAAACCCCTCAGAAAGTGAAAGTGGGCTCCATCGGGAAGGGTTGGAGTCCAGCGTAGACAAAACTACTTCCCAGAGGACTTGGGGCTGCTCTGGGGGTTGCCCCTTGGAAGGAACTGAACCAACTTCCATTGACATCCTACCTGGACCAGAAACTGTCACCACTATCACGTTAAAAACTCATCACCACCCAGTTAGGTAGATAATATAAGGTCCCTTATTAAAGGAAAACAACTGAATCTAGGAGAAGTGACTTGTCCTAGGTCTTCATGCAGATAATGAGGAAAGCCAGGCCCGTCAGACCCCAAAGCCAGCTTCTTCCCGTTGTACCCACCCACCACTCACATGTTGTTCGCTTGGAATCCTACTGTCCTTTTTGCACATACTCCCAGGGCAGATGCTGTTATAAGATGTATCTCAATGGTTCTACACCGTCCCGCAGTTCTACTGCGACGAAGGAGCCAAGTCCCTCCTGTTCGCATCCTGTCCTCACACCTCCTGGGTCTGCATCACAGCTCCACCTTCCCAGCTGTGTGACCTTGAGAAAGTTCCATGAGCTTTGCTTTCCTGTCTGTTTATCCAGAAGAGTAATATGACTTCCTACTGGGTTGTCGTCAGGATAAAATAAGTTAAAAATAAAAAATACAATGCAAGGACTACCCCGTAGCAAGTGCCCAATTAACGTAAACTATTAGTCCATCTCTACTCGGCAATAAAACATACGTGTTACGCGGCCGCTGGGCTCACAGTGTCACAGTGTGGACACACGAGCTCCAAGAGAGGAGGCAGCTCCTCTGTTTCGTTTTCTGTCTGAGGTTCGTTTCCGGTTGCAATGATCGCAAAATCATACTCAGCGTCCTGGGACACCTGCCACACGGAAGGGAGGGTCTAGCTGAGAGGACGGAAATGAACAGGGCTTGTTCCCCAGCCTCCATAGCCACAACTCCTGAAGTTGGCACAATGGTCACGTTCCACTGAGTAATAACAGCAGCCAGGTAGTAGAAGCCTGCCATGTGCTAAGCACCTCATGTCAATGACCTATTTCCTTGCTTACAACCATCTCACAACTTCATTCATTCATCCATCAAATGTTCACTCAGAGACTAGTATAGGCAGGCCCTGTACTAGGTTCTGAGGATACAGTAATGAATAAGGAAGAGCCATCCCTGCCCTTAAGCGCTTACCGTCCACAGAAGAAGACAGATGGGATGCTATTCTGTAAGTATTAATATTAACTCTCTTTGATAAATGAGGAAACTGAGGCTTGGAGACATTAAATAGCATTCAAGTGATACGGCCAGCTTGGGGTGGCACCTGAACTCAGATCTTCCTGATTCCAAGGCTGTGTACTCTCTCCATAGTACAGTGTTTCTAGCCTACCAGACTAACTGGAGGAAAAGTCAAATGACAGAAAGCAATATGTAAGAGTACAGAGAAACTACTGTTGAAATGGAAGAGAGTGGTTAAATCTGCTTCAACAGCCTGGAGAGCTTTTGGAGGCAGTAACTTTTATTTTTATTTTTTATTGAAGTGTAGTTGAGTTACAAAGTTGGGTTAATTTCTGCTATATGGCAAAGTGATTCAGATATGTATATATATATGTGTGTGTATATATATATATGTGTATATATATATATGTATATATATATATATATGTATATATATAAAATTTTTTAGATTCTTTTCCACTATGGTTTATTACAGGATATTGAGTATAGTTCCCTGTGCTATACAGTGGGACCTTGTTGCTCATCTATTTTATATATAGTAGTTTGTATCTGCTAATCCCAAACTCCTAATTTATCCCTCCCCCCGCTTTCCCCTTTGGTAACCGTTAAGTTTGTTTTCCATGTGGAGACAGTATCCCTTAATCTGGACTTTAAAATAATGCAGCTTCCACAAGCAGGTCAGAAGGGCATTCCAAACAGGAGGAATAGTAAAGGCAAAATAACGAAGGTCAGAAAGGAGATACAGAGTCTTGGAGCCACCAGAGGTCCAGAGGGACTGGAGTGTCCCTGTGGGGAAGGGCAGCAATGACGTGAGAGCCTGAGACAGCCAGAAAAACAAATCAGGGCCTGGACACCATCATAAAGAATTTGGATTTGATTGTGGGGACGATGGGGAAGCTCCAGGTTTGAGAAGGGAAGAGGCAAAAGTAGCAGGTGAGGCAAGGAGTACATGTCACCCTCCTCCCACTTTCCCTCCTTTTGGACGTGAATCCTTCCTGTGCCCCACGGAGGCCTGGAGCCCTAGGAGAACCCACCTGACTATTCCATGGCCTACTGCCAGCCTTCCCTGCCCTTGTTAAAAGGCACCCGTTTAGGAAGTATTTGTTTTTCTTGTAATCTTTCGGAAGCTCCTACTCTGATGCTGTATGAAGCATCCCCACCTACCACATCCAGGGAAGTACAGTGAATCCCGGTTCTTTGTCGATGAGCCTGGATGTGAGGAGCAGGAAGGCCAGCCTGAGGCACCAGACAGGCCACAGCTGAAAGTACGGAGGGCCACCCACCAGCCACGGGACCCGAATAAGGCATCTCACCTCTGAGAACACAAGTTTAGTTAGGCAGCCGTCAGAAAGAGGGTGCCTGACCCACAACCAGCTTCAGTCAATGAGTGTCATCTGTACCATCACCATTTCTACCAACTGTCCAGTGTCTGATCCCAAGTGTGCTCCCTGGTCTTCCCTAGAGCAGTGACGTTGGAGGAACCCTGTGTGTTCTACGCCTTCTCAGAGATGGATGACCCACCTTTCACGTTAAATGCCAGGAAAACTTCCTCAGTAAAAGAAGTCATTAAACTCTGCGTAATCCAGAGCTTCCACAACTTGTTTGTCCATGAAACCTTCATTTCATGTGAAAGAAGGTCGTGCCGCTCCTCAAGCCAAAGCCACTCAAAATACATGCAGAATCGTCGGGGAGGGATGCGTTGGGAGTCTGGGGTTAGCAGATGCAAACTATTATATGGAGAATGGATAAACCACAAGGTCCTACTGTAGAGCACAGGGAACTATATTCAGTATCCTGTGATAAACCATAATGGAAAAGAATGTGAAAAAATATATCTACATGTAATACTGAATCACTTTGCTGTATAACATAAATTAACACAACATTGTAAATCAACTATACTTCAATAAAATAACTTTTTAAAAAAATACATGCAGAATCAGATCCCCTCCCTCCTTCTCACTGCTGCCCCTGTGTCCAAGGCACCATCAGTCACCTGATTCCTCCAATGGCCCAACTGCCTCCCTGCTTCTGCTCTTCCCTCTTCGTCTGCTGTGAATCAGCCTCCCACATAATAAACTGCCCTCAAATGCAGTGCTTCTCCAACATTTGTTATTATTCAAGATCCTGTGGGTCATTTGGGTGCTTCTTCCAGTGAGGGCCAGCTTGTTTGACCTCTGCGGTGAGCTGGGGACTCAGCTTGGGCTGAGTGGAAATTGTCAGGCCGGGGATCTCGAGACAGGGGCTGGGCTGGCATGGTTCTCCTCTGCCCCATGGGTCACGCAGCCTCTGATAGGCTAACCTTGGCTTCGTGCCGGGCAGTCTCAGGGTGCCAAAGGGCAAGCCAGGACAAGCCCCACACCCATGCACTCCCCACTACTGTCTCCTTGGCCAAATCAAGTCACGTGGCCAACCTTGAGGCCGCATAGGAGGGGATTACCCAGAGGCGTGAATGCAGGCAGAGCAGTACAGAAGTCATGTTGCCAACAGTCTAGCACACTCTGCTTCCCATCACACTTAGAAGAGAGCTCCCTGGACTCTTTCCTTGGCCTGAAAAGCCCTGGGTGATCTCTAGAGCCCAGTTCTCCTGCCCTTCTGCCCCCTCATTTGGTGACCCCCACCACAGCAACATCCTTGATCATCCTCAAACTTGCTCTATTAGTCAGGCATCTCCGGAGAAACAGAACCCATAGGGTGTGTAGGTATATAGAAAGAGATGTTATTTTAAGGAACTGGCTCACACAATGGCAGAGGTTGGCAAGTTCAAAATCTGTAGGGTAGGCTACAGGCTGGAGACCCAAGGAAGAGCTGAGGTTTCAACTCAAGTGCAAAGGCTGAATTCCTTCTTCCTAGAGGGACATGTCTTTTTCTCTCAAGACCTCAGCTGATAGGATGAGGCCACACACACACACACACACACACACGAGGGAAGCTGATCTGCTTACTCAGAATCCACTGATTTAAAAGTGATCTCATCTGAAACGCCCCTGATGGTGGCTACATACAAAGTTCAGATAAAACTTTCAAGTTACAACTGTATATAGTAGGCAACACACCAAGACGGACAGAATCTAGGATTCCCTAGTTCAGAACAAAAGAACAGAATACAGCAGCTGGTAAAGAATTCTCTCTCGGATTCTGTTTGTTATTAATACATGGAGAAGCAAGAGAGATGGGGCAGAATGAAGAAACACACAAACTCACCATATTTGCAGAAAGCCATCTGTTCGAGGGACAGAATTGGGGGATGGGGGTTAGAAGCAGTCTTACAGTTGTTGATCTCTTTGGTTGGGGAGAGGTAAGTGCCAAAACAATGTGTGGTGTTAAGAACTTCCCTAATAATCAAGAAGAGATCAGCTCTCCCAGAACACTGGCCTGGCCCTTGCCAACATCAAACTTCTTCAAGAGGCTGGCCCATGAACAATTCATCTCATTCCAAGATGAGTAATAGTTAAAAAAAAAAAATGAATACACACAGAACACATTTAGAATACTACTGGAAAGGGGAGGAAATTAACAGGAAAACAAATGGTAAATAGAGAACCCTCACTAAAAGAGGCTTCCACCGAACAGATGAAAACTGTTACCAAACAAGCCCCATGAATTGTTACAAATTTAATGAAATAATTACTTCTTCAATAAAGAATCTCAGAGAGGAGCTACAGGAGTTCAGAAAATAGAGAGAGAGGCAACAGTAGAAGAAGAAAAAAGAAGAAAAGAAGTGGATGAAAAGCTAAAACCATCAGAGAAATGAAGGCCACCTTGGTGACAACACAATAGAAAGATCTGTTACTGACAGCACAGTAGAGAATGTGGAAGACAGGACGAGAAACTGAGCAAATAAAATGGAAATAAACAAGGTGTGTGAAAGAGGAATGAGGAAATAACATGTAGGTAAGATAGAAAAAAGTATCCAGCAAACACATAAATGGTATTCCTGAAGCAGAGAGCTGAAAAATTGGAACAGAAAAAAAAAAAAAAAACTACTTTGAGATATAATTTAAGAAAACTTCCGGGCTTCCCTGGTGGCGCAGTGGTTGAGAGTCCGCCTGCCGATGCAGGGGACGCGGGTTCGTGCCCCAGTCCGGGAAGATCCCACATGCCGCGGAGCGGCTGGGCCCGTGAGCCATGGCCGCTGAGTCTGCGCGTCCAGAGCCTGTGCTCCGCAACGGGAGAGGCCACAACAGTGAGAGGCCCGCGTAACGCAAAAAAAAAAAAAAAAAAAGAAAAAGAAAAGAAAAAGAAAACTTTCCAGAAATAAAAGGCAAGTTGAACCTATAGATTGAAAGAGTATTCTGTGGACCAAGAAAAATGATGAAACGATCAATACTGAGACACATGCTAGTAAAGGTATTGATTTTCCAAGAGAAGACTCCTTTGGGGATCCAGGAGAAGATGGGTCCTTCTCTCAGAACCATCCACTTACCAAATCCTCAGGAAAAGAAAGTGTTAACCCAAGAATGTTGTACCTGGCCAAACTGTAATTCAAGTATTAAAATAAACAAACATTCAAGAACTCAAGAAATACAGTCTCTATAAGCCTTTCTGATAGAAGCACCTGGAGAGCAAAGGCAGCCCATCGGTAAGTAAATAGAAAGACAGCCGACCAAGGATGGGTCATGAGTACCAAAGCCACTGATCTGGAGCTTAAGCTATGACAAGTGTGGGAATTATGATAAAAGAACAAAACACACACATGCATAACTTCAATAACAGAAAAACAGTTTCAACAGTTGGGTAGTGAAGACGAAGAGTGGGTTAAAACTAGCATAACCTAACTATTTTTCTCATGTCCTACGTCAGGGGAACACAGATATCATTTTTAAAGCAGATAAGTAACAAATGTGAGAGTATATGTAAATGTATAAATGCAGTACAGGTAAACACCATGGAAATGATATAATTTCTTAAAACTGGGTAGGAGAAGAGGAGGCAGAAGGACATGTATACTAAGCTTTTTTATAACATACATAAACTGAATATATGACAGCTTCTGAGTTCTTACAACTCTTTCCCCTTACCTTTCCCTGACCACCTTAGAGGGGGGAAAGGAGAAGATATAAGAAAACTCCACTAAATGTGGAGTACAATTCATCAAAGTCTTAATTCCTTGTAAGAAAACTTTATCATTTTTACAAAGCAACAAAATAATTTATCTTGAAAATGAAAGAGGAGAGAGAATCACCTTCAGGTCTGGGTACCAGCTTTTAATGTTATTTGGTACCTGAGCCAGTTTTCTGGTGGCACTCAGGCTGTACCCAGCAATCTGGGAAGCACACAGTTTCTAGTGGTGGATCAGTGGTGGCAGAATCAACAGCAAAGGGTGATGATAGATTCCAGTTTCGATGTGTTAGGCTTTCACATGGAAAAAGCTAAGGAAATGCTCCAACATATGGTGTTCAATCCTCACTACACCCCCATGAGGCAGGTCTTGTATTTGAGTCTCATCTCTCAGAAGAGGACTTAGGAGGGTCATTAGGGCACATGGCTAGGAAATTGCAAAGCTGGGAGTTGAACCTGGGTCTCACTGGCTCTCATACCCAAGGAGACCTCACTTTAAAATTTAGATTGAGTTTCTTATTTATGTAGGAAGAATATTTCCATACTACTGACCCCAAATTACCGAAGGAGGTCATTCTTCACCTAGTTAGACTCTCAGACTGGAATGTCTCTTATTCTCAGTCTTTGTCAATTTAAACGTTTCTCATTGATTAAGGTTGAACTCACACATCACCTTACCCCAGTCCTTTCCAACCCTGCTTCTTCTGTGCTCCACAGCCCAGCACCCACTTACAAGTCCACTGTCGCTCAGGCAGCTGATACAGTTCATTATGGAGGTGCCTCGCACCGTGTCTTGTCCAAATAAGTGGAATCGACAATGCAGAAATCATGTTAAATGTTGCCATTAGCTTTGTCCATTGATTCCTTTATCTTTTTTTGACCATTCATCTCAAAGTAGTCTTTTGAGTTAACTGAAGCGAAAGTCGGGGCACTCACTACTCTTCCCTGTGTGAGGAGCACCAAGCTACCATCATGGGGAGTTTAACAAAAGGAAAGCGCAATTCTGTCCCTAAGCTTGTTTCTAGAGTTGATGGAGAGAGAGGTGGGACCATGAAACAAACAAAGAGGCAAAACAGTGCTTCAGAGGATGGCAGAACACATACGAATTCTATGCGGTCTCCATAGGTTTATGCTTGCACTGAGAAGGTTAAAAATCTAAAGTCAGTTTTCAGTTGTCCAGTTTGTGGAAGTCTCAGGTCTCTGATTTCTTCTCTCCTGATCATTCGGCAGTGGGTGGGCAAGAGGGTCCCAAAATCATGTTCCCCTTTGGCAGTTGATCGTCTACTCCCACACAAAAGTTAGACTCCCACCTGTTGACTCTTCAGCACTCTCTGTTTTGATTGTTTGCTCCAGAAAGGTTCTGAGAGGAGAGCTACAAGGAGGGTTAGGAAATGTCTTTTAATTTTTTTTTATCCATCTACATAATCTTCATCATTATTTCTTTCATCTCCTTTGCCTATGCATTGGGACCTCAAAAGCTTATTACTTAGATCAGAGCAGACGTAGACGTAGACAGCAGCTATTCCATCTTGAATTTTATCCGACATGCTTGGATAAAGGTAATTTCACTTTCCCTTTAAATAGCACATTTCACCCGTATACTGAAAGGTCTGTTTGCTATCTTTCTTTCAATTAAAGAGCATGATCCCCTTCTAGAAAACCCGTGGTCTTTTATGGATTTCTCAGTTTCTGGATAGAATGAAATACCCTTGTCAACTCGGGAATATTTACGGAGAAAATCCCAGTCATCCAATCCCATTCTTTGTCACACTGTAAACTGGGATGGTAGCCTTTGGGGGAAAATCTGAGGAAGAGAAATTAATAAATTAAATACACGTGAGGAATGAGGAAATACACAGGGTTAGACAAGGTAGTATTCTTCTATTGCTCCTGTGGAGCACAGGAGGCCTCCAGGCCAAACACCTGCTTGAAGCATTTCACCCATTCACCTGGAGGCACCCCAGTTGTGTTGGGGAACTTCTCCTCTGCCTCTGTCCACATTGCCTTTTATCTCCACAGGGTGGTTACCCCAAGCTTGGAATGATGGACCCCATTAGTGGAAAGACTGCTAATTCCAGACGAGTTCATTACCTATTCTCTGGTACCATTAATTAACCAGTGGGCCAAGGGCTTGCCATGTGCCGTGCAGCTGTCACATCAGATGTCTCTCCTGCCACATCCATTCCGTGATGTCACCCGGCCCAAAAGCAGACAGGGAAACACCAAGCGATGCTGAGGCTAGTTCACTGTAGGCCGCGGCTCAAGACTGTTTGGAGAGAGACACCTCCTAGTTAGAAAGCAGTTTGTCTCCCAGGATGAGCGAGTGGCTGGGTCGCAGAGCAAGGGCTTGATGAAATTTTATAAAATCAAACACCCCAAAAGAATGGTCAAACAAAAGCCCTTCTCAACGGCATTTTTAGACTGGACTTTTTCTCTTAGTAGGATGCCCTGTTCATGTTGGAGAGGCCAGGATGGCCTGAAAGTGGATGAACTGAAAGCAAACGTGGCCATTTAGAGAAAATGACTTCTTACGTGGGGACAGCAGAAAACGTCTGAAAGCATGAGTAATGTGTCTTCTGGCAAACGGCATAAAACAAATGTTGCCAGACCTGCTTCCTTGTGTGGTATGTTGTACTTTAATGCATGTAGGCTCTGTGAACAAGCAGGTTAAAAGTTAAACAGTTGCCCAGGGTGACGAGAACGCAGCGCACAGGTGGGAAATGGGCTTCCCGACTTCCAAACTATCACTATACATCTTTAGCAGGAAGTATCAGGCACCAGGGTGCAAAAATGTCTTTTCTGAAGGTGCTGGGTATTATGAAATTGGGCTGTTTCAGTGTCTGAAATAGCCATCTGACCTTTCATCCAAAGCCACAAATTTATCATTGTCTGCAATTGGTAGACTCTCCTTCCTAATAAGGCCAGCTTTCAGGATTTAGCATTTACAGAATACTTAGTCTCCAGTGCCTGGAAAGAGACTTGAAATTCACTGGGGTCTGCTGGTCAATGGTGGAATAAAAAGGAATTAGCAATTTTGAAACAGTACATGGTCACAGTTTCAATGAAATAACAAAGGCGAGAGAAACACAATGCCCGCTGAGATCCGGTTAGTCTATATTTCATAAAATGATAAATACCTGCAAGTCATGTTTATGTATAATGAATTACAAGCCTTCCACATGCACCTTAGTAACATTTTACAGGGGCTGTATTTTACTCCCAACTACCAATTATGTCATCATTCTGGCATTTACCTGGACATAATGATACACAACCAACCCATTCTTGTAACATAATTCATTGCTCAAAAGTGTTTGTAGAGGCACACAGCGTCCTACACACACATAACGGCTGAGATATTGCTATTAAATTTTACAGATTAAAGTTTAGTAAACCTTAAAAATCTCATGTTGGTTTCTGGGTATCTTATTAATCCTAAAGGAAAAGATGTTCAGCTCTTTAAATGTCAATAAATGTGTAACCCTGTAAAAAGCAGACGATGTATACTCCATTCTACAATGCCTCACCTGCCGTTTTAACGGAGGATAGAGAGCTGCTTTTTTAACTGTTAAAGGCAGGTCATTTAGACTTTCATTTCTGCCACAATATTATGTCATCTATTAAAATGTGAAAATATACACATAAAACACGCACACACACACCCCTTCACACTCCATACTCCCACACCTCAGCGTTTTCCTCTCCTTGACTCATTCAACTCCGCCCAGAAAGCACAACTGTCCCCCTGGTTTGCATTGACTCATTTTAATTTAGGTTTGAGGGGGGAAAAAAGAATTCGGATCTTTTTATAAGCTTGTGAGGTCACCAAATTTAAATTAAGCCTCTGCCTGTAAAGCACTTTAATAAAATACTGTACAGAGGGAAAATTAATATGAACGGTTAAAATGCATGGAATTCAGGCTTTACCGTCAAACAGCTCAATTAAACAAATTGAATTTTTAAGCAACAAAGGGGAATTGAATCAAATTAGGAACAGAGTGCGATCTGAAATGTGGACCTTTATGAGGGAACGCGCCGTCCCCTCCAGCCCCGAGCTTTCTTTATTTGTTGCCTCGGCAGTTAGAGGAGGCCGGCAGGACTGCAGTACAAAAGGATAAAAATGTTCGCCGTTGAAACACAGTTTTTTGGCTCCCAGTAAATCATCTGTCACTTCATCACAGCCCAGTAGATAATGAGCAATAAAGTTTTCACACTCAGGGAATGAGGACTCAGACACAAGTAATACAGCTGAAGCTATAAGTCTGACGTTTCTGTAAATGGAAGGTGCTTTGTATGAGAAATGACCCTAAGATCTCCTCCAAGCACACAGCATCAGCACAATAAACAATTTACTGCATGAAAAATTAAATGACGTTTATTAGTAACTTTAATGACAAAAGTATGTTGAGGTCGATATATTAAATAAAGCCTGATGTTTATATAGGAATATTTAAAATCAGCTGAAGCTGGCTGGCCCAGGGTGGTCTGTACAATGAGTCACTATAATTTTTACTGGCATTATTTAAAATGTTTATGTGCATACAGTATTCCCCATATGGCATTTAAATAGCACTAACATATCTGGGGTTCAAAAATAATTTTTATTCCGATGAGTTTCTGTATACTCTGCCCTCCCCCACAAAAAAGCAATTGAAAAGAAAAATGTTTGAACTACTGATTACAAAATCATAGGCTAGTATATTCCACAAATGCAACCCTGGTATTTGCAGATGTTCTACAAAGGTTTCACCACAATTACTCCAAATTGTATCTGACTTTTATTCACCCATCTCTGCAACATGCATGTGGGTGGGCTACCTCAGAACCGAAACCAACCGGACAGAGAATAAACCAGAGAATACAGGGGAGAAAAGGGGGGTGGGGCAGAGGATAAAGCAGACTCAGTGTCACACCGGTTACCCTGAATAAAATGTTTCATAAAAAGTACACACTGAAACTGACACAGTTGAATCTGGGGCGGTAAGATGACCACCCCCCAAAATATATCTTTCCTGCACTGGTCGCCAGATGGTCAGTGAGTGCACCTTGGTTCCTGCCTCTGCTGGGACGAGGGCCAGCTTTGGACACAGGAAGGAGGGCAGAGCCAGCCTGCCTCCTGTTTCGGGGGTTCTGCCCTCGCTCTAATTGCTGAAATATGTGTATGAGGACAGAGAGCCTTAAGGTTCTCTGGTGGGTTCCCAGAGCCACGTTTCCAGAGGCCAGGTGATACAGCTCAGTAGGGATGCCAGCTAAGGCTCCCAGCACGGCCCCAGGATTTCCTGCCTGCACCCCAACTCAGAGCCCCCAAGACTCACCTTCTCCTCGGAGAGCATCCTTGCCTCCCAAACAGCCCAGGGAGGGCCAGGTTGGGCACCTCGAATGCCAACTTCTGCTTTTCAGAGACCAGCTCCTGGGACAGGTCGCAATCTTTGTGAGAGAAGAAAGACTAAATTGTAAATTGTAAATCAAAATCTGAGTTGAGGGTCTTGCTTAGTTCCCTGGCTGGCTGTGAATGGCAGTTCGGATGGACCTAGAACAGCAAACAAACAAACAAACCAAAAAAAAAAAAAAACCGGTGCTTTAAACTAGAGAAAGAAGCAAAATCTAAAAAGTTTACCCCCTACATTCACATCACGCAGGGCTGGGTTCTGCCATATAAAGTTTCACCGCTGGGCAAGGTGGAAGGATAGGGATGTCCCGAAGTGGTGCTTGGTGGAAGCGGAGGAAACACCCCCTCTCTCTTTGAGGTGGTCCTGGAAATAGGCATGGATGTCAAAAACATTAGAACACCATCCAGCCCTGCATCTAGAATGCTCCTACCTGATTTCACAGCTATTCTATCCACCCATCCAATTTTATCCTCTATCCAATAGAACCTACAAATTTTAATTATAGCTGCTTGATCTCATTAATGTGTGCAAAAATGTAATCAAACAACAAATTGCAGCAATTTGCAGTTGAAAGATATTAACTAATATTATGTGCAACAAAAAAGAAAGTACTCTGTTATGTAAATAAATGCAAATACGGATCTCCTTACTGTATTTTGTGCCTAGTTTCTGAGAAAGGCAAGTCCCTTAAAATCCTCATTTCTCAGCTGTATTCGTTAAAATAATGCATGTTAATTATATTCCGACATTCATCTGACAAATAACTGATAAGTTACACAATGTAACTACTAATAATCCTTGCAGCCCATTTTATTATCTTATGAAATTAGAGATTGAACACTGATTATGACTAATAGGGGATTTCATCCAATAAAGACAGCACATGAGGAGAAATATATAAAAATGGGGTAGCCGGCTTTTGAAGAGCTAGAAGGAGCAATGTTAAGTCATTAATTAGCAAATACTCTGGGTGAAGATTGCCATAGTCATACTTTTTTAGACCAGAGATGAATTATTTATTTCTACACCAGCTGTACCATTGAGTGCAAGTAAAGTTTGTCCAACAAAACTAGTAGAAATATATTTGCTACAGGGCCAGCCTGGTAACACTGCTTGTTGTACATGCTCTTTGTAAGCAAATTTATATGAAAGTATGCAAGATCTAATACTGAACTACTCCAGCCTCAGACTGAAGGGTGATTTGACAAACGTCCCGTGGCACTCCATCATCCCTTCATTTTAACGTCTTTATTTTATGATTTTGTTGGTGAAATACTACTTACCCAGTGCTCAAAATTCCTTTTAGGCTGCAGGCACTGGCTAGTCGACATGGCAAGCTATATTTTACGGCCATATATTTCAGCTCTCTCTGTCCAAGTTGGAGGACACAGTAGCCAAGATGGTTTTTCATTGTAGAAATATATTTTCATATTTATTTATTGATTTGACTAATGTATCTATTTTTCAATTCACACGCTTATATTTCAATCCATTAAAGTGATTCATGGTCAAATAATATGCTATTGCAAGTACAAAGGGGAGATAAAAGCCACCGCACAAGAACAAAAATAATAATAAAAAAATTGCATGATTAAATATAGTTTTAATCCCCCAAAGATCAAAATGAAAATGATGTGTTTAATTATTTCACACAAAGGGCATAAAAT
The DNA here is from genome assembly GCF_963455315.2 of Globicephala melas. Lineage (NCBI taxonomy): Eukaryota > Metazoa > Chordata > Mammalia > Artiodactyla > Delphinidae > Globicephala > Globicephala melas. Next base: position 3,377,269 of record NC_083329.1, on the reverse strand, counting down.
AAAAGTTTTTTTAGAAAAAGGTAGGATGCAATTACCTATGAAATGTCTCCCATTCATAAATATTTTGTGGATGTTTCTTAACAAGATTAAGTACTCAACATGGATTTAGCATAAGGCATGAAATTAACAAGAAAATAAAAACTAAAACGGGTCACAGTTATTCAGCAGGAGAAGACTAGATGGGGAAGCTGACCAGCTCTGAGACGTTAGAGCTACGTTCTCCAAGTGCCTTGCTGAGAGCCGCTTAATGCAGTAAAATTCTCCTGAAAGCTTAGATATCGGGACCAAGACAGCCAGATGCCCTGGCTTTCCTCCTGGAGAGTCAGGCTGGCCAGCCGCCAAAGTGCTAGGTGTGCCTTGAGACCTCCCATTTGGTTTGGCCCTAAAGGGTCCCTCCCAGGGGAAGGTGGGTGAGAAACGCTGCAGGGCTGCTGCTTCCTGCACCTGCCACATCAGTCTTACGACAAACTTCATTTTCCCATGTGTTTGTTTTACCAAATCTAGAGTTGTGAAATAATTAAAGTACTCGTGTGTGTGTGTGTCTGCATGTGTGTGTCTGTCTGTGTGTGTCTGTGTGTGCCCAAGGCATGTGTGTTTGGAGAAAGAGTGCATCATTTCAGGGCACGTCATCTTGTTGTGTAATTGTGTTTACACACAGGTGAATAGGACACAGGTGCATGAAGAGACACAAAGCCTAAAATAGCTCGAGCCTGGACAGGAAGTCACGGGGACTCTTGGAGCAGTAAGCGTGGGCCCAGGAACGGTCAAGCACAGGGGCGATAACCCATCCTGGAAACAGAAAACTGACAATGAAATGAAGTGAAGGGGGAGGTGGTGGGAGCAACTTACAACGAAGGGGACGGACCTATGGAGGTAGGTCTTAAAGGGGAAGCAGGACTTTTCAAAGGAGTGGGAGAAAATCTCGGCAGGCATATGGGGCCATGAGGGTCCCGGCCCCCTGTGGAGGCCATGACGTTCACCGTGGCTGGGACAGCAGGTGCCTGACCTAGCGAGGACTGGGTCCAGTGGGCAAGCCCAAGTTCAAGTTGGTAAGCTCCTCCAGTCCATGTTCACAGATGTCTGTTGAGCATCCGGCACGCACCAGGCATTGTGCTGGGAGCTGGGGGGTCAGCGTCCTCTCTTCTAAATATTCTCTGTAGATCTGGACAGACCTTAGCTGCCTTTCAAAGAAATCTGGAAATAATGGAATTATCACCAGTAGCATGGAGAGTGGCTGTATCTCATTACTCTCAGCACACGGGGTTGGCTCTGATCTCTCATGTGATTTTTCCCCAGCCTAACCCAGGAGGGGCATCACAAGCCCAGCAGTGTGGCATCATGGCTGCTGTCTAGCCCTAGTCTGAGCGGCCCTTGCTCCTAAAGCTGAGATTAGGTAACAGCGCGTGACAAGATGACACTTTCCTCCAGAAAGGGCTGGGTGGCGGGGGAGAAATCACTCAGACTAGATTCACTGCCCTGTAGGGTTTGCATTTGACAGAATTAGAGAACATTCCAAAGATTTAGACAGGAACTCGGGAGATGCCTGGAATGATCTTTCCCAGGCGAGCCCACCGCCCTCCTCTGCTCTTCAGTGGGAGTCAGGAGGTGCATTTTCACCCAGTGGTCCTTCCAGTGTGTCCCTCTTCACTGGACTGTGAACGCCTGGGCTGCGGGAGCTGTGTGGAGCAGTGCACATAGTAGGTGTTCAATAAAGTTTTGCCAAGTTAAAGGATGAATGAGATGCCCATTTTCTGGAACTTGCCAGAGAATCTAGATGGCAGGGATTTACGGATGCAAATAGAAGAAAAATCAAAATCACTCACAATCCCACGATCTAGGAGCACCCATCTAAATATTTTGTGCATTTTCTTCCTAAATTGCCACAAGAATTCACACTTTTGTTTGTTTGTTTGTTTGTTTGTTTGTTTGCGGTACGCGGGCCTCTCACTGTTGTGGCCTCTCCCGTTGCGGAGCACAGGCTCCAGACGCGCAGGCTCAGCGGCCATGGCTCACGAGCCCAGCCGCTCCGCGGCATGTGGGATCTTCCCGGACCGGGGCACGAACCTGCGTCCCCTGCATCGGCAGGCGGACTCTCAACCACTGCACCACCAGGGAAGCCCAAGAATTCACACTTTTTAAATTAAACTTTGGCTCAAACCATTTGGACTGTTTCATTGCCTGCATTTTACACTAAATACACCAAATTGTTTTCCACAATTATTTTGAGTAGTTGCTTAGTATTTCATGGTATGAATGGACCGTGAATATACAGCCAACTACATTCTTTCCTTCCCTGTCACCAAAACGCTGCAATAAAAATCTCTGAAGCCAAGTCTTTATTAACATCCATGATTATTTCTATAGGATAAAACTTAAGGTGGAATTTAAAATACTGTGAAATCTCTAACCAGACAGGCTGTATTATATACTTTACTTTAATTAACTGCACCCATTCCCCTTCACCCTCCCAACGTCAGACATTATCGCTAAACCATTTTTTATAAATAAAAAATTTATATATGCAATTTTATAAGTCAAAAATATTTCATTTTTATTTGCATTTCATTACTATCAAGTTTAAAGATTTTATGTTTATTGGCCGTTTATATTTCTTCTCTTTTATTTAATTACCCTGTAAAAATCTTCTGCAAATTTTTCTTTCCATAATTTTATTTCTTAACTTAATTTTTATTTGTTAGTTTTTTGAACCACAGGGAAGGGCAAAGAAGAAAACTAAACTTGTTCATAATCTCTCTCCAATAATGTCTGTTGACCTTTGCAAAATGCATGGGCAAGATTAGAAAACTCAACAGTATGCCTCCTTTCTATCCCCATGACAACCCCAGTTCCTCTCTTCAAATTCAGTCACTGAAAATCGTGTTCTTTGATTCCTATCACACACACCCTACATACATACCCACACAACACAGGCACACACACACATACACAAACACACGCACACAGTCCTTTACCTTGTTTTCATATTTAATAGCATAGACTAGAGATTTTCCCAAATAATCACAAACCGTATCCTTTTTCCTGGATGTATAGTATCATACCTTATACATATGCCATAACTTATATAACCAGACCCCCAGTGCTAGACACATTGATTGTCTTCATTTTTTTTATTTTAATAGCACCAGAATGAAAATACTTGTGTGTATGTGTGTGTGTTAGAGAGAGAAAGAGACAAAGACAGAAAGAGAATGAGAGAGACAGAGACAAAGACAGACACCCGGAGAGACAGAGCTTTCTGTGAGTATAGGGATAAATTCGTAACAGTAGGGACTTCTGGTTTACATTTTCCTTAGTGATTTACAGAATTCCTTGTATATTAGAGATGTTAACACTTGAACTTTAATATCAATTGCAAAATTGTTTCATGATTTGTCATTTTTTTAACTTGCAAGTACATTTTTATAAATTCAAATTCATCTACTTTTCTTTCTTGTTTTCTCCATTTGATGCCATACTCACAAAAGCCTTCACCACAGAAAAATTAGATAAACTTTTACATAGATTTTTTTTTCTGGTTCTAATATAGATCCATTTCCAAAGCTTAAAATAGTCACCTTTCTGGTACTTACACTTAGCCTAATTCTAAAGTAAAGATCTAACTTTTCTTTTTCCATATGCTAGTTGCTCCAAACTGCTTACTGAATAATCTGTCCTTTTCTTACTGCCCTAAAATGTCCTCTTTGTTACATGTGAATTATTTGTTTCTTTCTGAAATTCCTTTTCTGTTCTATTGATCCATTTTCTTGTTCTGCACCAAGAACCCGTTGTTCTAATCACTCTAGTATTTTAATATCTAGTAGGTCAAGTCCTCACTCATTATTCTTATTTTTCAAAATTTCCTTGGCTCTTCTCAGGCATTTATTTTTCCAGATGAACTTTAACAACGTTTTGTTAAGTTCCACCCCAAGCCCCACTGGGACCAGAATTGGATATTCATTGAATTTGTAGATGAATTAGGCGAAAGTTGACATCTGCACTACTAAATCTTCTCTTACAGAAACATTATTCTTTATGTTCATTTCAGTTTTTTTTCTGTCCCTTGGCAAAGTTCTATAATTTTTAATAACTCTCTAGGACATTTTGTAATTTTATGCAGACATTTTATATTTCTGTCGCTATTGCAAATAATATCTTTGGCCTGGAATATATGGTTTATATGTTTTTGATTATTTTGTGTTCAATAAAAATCTACTGATTAACTTAAAATTAAGTTTTAGTTAAAATGGTTAAATATTAGCTAAAAATTAGCTAAAATTGTCTTAGTAGTTCTAACATGTTTTCAGTTGATTCTTTTAAGTTTCTCAAATAATTATGTCAACTGTAAACAATGCTAATTTTATCTCCTCCATCCCAGTAATTATGCATCAATTTTCTTATATTTCTTTTTAGTAAAACTCAAAATAGTCTTTTACAATAGACATCATGGTGATCATCTCGAGGCGTTCCTAACTGCAGGAGATGTGATGCTAATGAGACCAGGTAGGCAGTGGTTGATGATCTTACCGATCATACTGTTTCCATGTTCAAGGAATCTCCCCTTTTCTCCTCGTTATCATTACCAGGATCAAATGTTAAATTTTATCACATAACTTGTCTGCATCAAGTGGGATAACCATGTGTGTTTTTCCCTGCGTCCTGGAAAGGTGAGATGCTAACAGATTTCTTCATGATGATTCACTGTTGCATACAATGGATACTATGAGATCACAGTGCATCATTCTCAAAAGTTTGGAACCTGAATTAAGGAAAATCTAGGTTCAAATCTCTGCTCTATTACTTCTTGGTTATGTGGTCCTGAGCAGCTTACTTGAGATCTCCAAGCCATCAAGCCCTCATCTTTAGGATGTCAGAAAATGCTAAGCAAATCTCTCATATCTAGAAGAGTCTGCAGGTTCAGCATTGTGACGCACTTATCTCCTAGCTCCCACTGTTACATGAAGTAGGCAGAGACATAAGAACTCACCTATTCACAGAGAGAGTCCCAGTTGCTTCACTTGAGAGGTAAATTGGGGAATTACACAATTATAGCTACTACTTTTCAACTCAAGGTGAAATGAGTGAGGATCCGGCATGAGATGGGCATCGATCAGCAGAGACAGCAGAAGACACCAGCACCCCCACACCCAGGGCACATCTCCTCCTGCTTCATCCACGACCCAGCAAAGAGGCCAATAGAAGGCGGATCGGGGTTTTATCGGTCAGTGCCAAAGGGAAGCAGCGACACATGTTTAAAGTCATATCGTTTTTTACTTATGACTTTATTTTCTGGTGTTTCTCATAAAGGCACAGCAAACCAGTGTTCATTTAATTGTCCCAAGTACATTAAAAGTATACTTCATTTTTTTAAAAACTAGAAAAACTTGCATGTTTTAAATGTTTGATCTGTATGGGACTTTTGAAAAATTCATTTAAATTTTGCTACACAGAAGGATATTAAAGAGTGACACTTGATATGTGAAAGATGGATTTGGAGGGACTGAAAATCCAAGGCAAGTTATAATCTGCTGCTGGAGACGCCCAGCTGAACCTGCTCACTGCCTGGAACCCCTGTTTAAAGGATGCGTATTAGTTTCCTAGGGCGGCCATAACAAAGTACCACAAACTGGGTGGCTTAAAACAAGAAATTTACTCTCTCACAGTTCTGGAAGCCAGAAGTCTGAGATCCAGGTGTTGGCAGGGTTGGTCCCTTCTGGAGGCTCAGAAGAGGGGGTTCCATGCCTCTTTCCTGGCTTCTGGGGCTTCTTGGTGATCCTTGGCTTGTAGACCCATCACTCCAATCTCGGCTTTCATCTTCATGGGGCATTTTTCCCTGTGTGCCTCTCTGTGTGTCTGATACCCGTCATATCGGTATTGGGCCCACTCTGCTTCATATGATCTCGTCTTAACTAATTGCATCAGAAACGACGCTATTACCAAATAAGGTGACATTCTGAGGTTCTGGGAAGGACGTGAAATTTGGGGGGGGGGGACACTCTGCAACCCAGTCCAGCAGGGATTTGACCTTGATTTTTAATATGCTACTCTCGGTGCACTGAGCCCAGTAGCCTAAGCAGAGCAAACATCCGGAATTACATGCCGGTGATTAATTTCACCTGACCCTTCCAGTCCCTGCTCAGGGCTGCGGACATCAATCTACTCAGTGCAGGGGGTAGGTGGGCGTGGCTAATTGATGGGCTTTAACGGATATTCAATGACCATTTAAGTTTCCGGAAATCACAGGCAAAGGCAGCAAAGGATGGCAGATTTTGCAGGGAGAGCCCTGTAGCCACACATGCCTTAGAAAGAGTTAAACTCAAAAAGCCAAGAGGCTACGGAGTCAGCGAAGCCACAAACACTGGGGAACCGCACAGCTTTCAGCCCTAGCGGGATCCCTTCTGAGCGCGTTGCAGGCGAACGCTGGCATAGAAAGGACCCCCAAATGAGCCAGGAAGTCTTCCACTCCATCATGAAGAATTGTTCTCTGGAGTGGGTACCAGTGGGGACGTGTTTGAAACACTTACCATATGTGCCTGAGAAGGGTCTAATTTGTCCATCTTGAAATTTTGCCTTTCTTTTGAAAGGATAGTTAATTTCAAGTAATTTGTTTCACAGGTGAAGCCTTTTTCCGAGGGTTTAATATATCACCCTTGGTTGCCTGAACAATTAGAAATTGTCACCAAAGAAAAATGTCGCAGTTCATGTAAATAACTGTTTACCTAAAGGAATGGGAACCCACCGGAGTCAGCACACGCTAATGAGGCGTGACAATGGGGAGAAAGCCTCGCGCGGCTGCATCTGCTGAAACTGTTGCTGCTTATGGTAAAAATTGGCCAAAACAACTATTATTTGTTTTTTTCTTGTCAGAAATAATGTAGCTTGAAAATTTTCAACAGGCATAATGAGTCCGGACCATTTGTTACTTCTAATGGCCTAATTGTTCTCCTGGCAGATATAAAAAATTGGGGCAGTGATGTCATTTACTTAAATTTCTAATGAATGCAATGGCAAAAGAGAAATAGGAGGGGCAGAAAAAGAAAGCAAGAGAAGTTGTAAAAGACCTTTGTTCGTCTTTATGGAATCTGTCTTTGTTAACTTTCCAACTCTTCTCCCCAACGGCAGGTATCTGTGACCACCAAATACCATTTGTTTCAATAGGAAGAGGGAAAGATAGAGATCTTTCCCTCAGCTCCTCGGGAAACAGGGCACTGCTTTCTTGACAGCCGACCAAAAATCCCATTGAAACGAAACATGAGTTACATCGAGTTGACATTTCCTGAAAAGTTTGTACTTGTACCCATGGCTGAGTAGAAAGGACACTGGATGGACGCCCACTTACTCAATCCTACACAGACCGTAACGCACAAACTTGCAATTAGGTTACTAATTTTAAGCCTTGGGCATACCATGAACCACCTGACACTTGAAAGTCCCTGGCATCGTGCATAGTTGTAAAACAACCCTCTGACTGTTGAAGTCTCAACGTTCTGTCTGTTGGACCCCTGATAATATTTCCTCCATGGTTCAAAATAATTCCTCCTCTAACAGAGGTAGAGACACATTCCAGAAATATAATAATGGCTGACGTTCACGAAGCTGAGATAATACAAAACGACGTTTCCCATTCTGTGTTTCTTAGAACGATAATTCCAGGAGATGCTTGGTTGAAAAAAAAAATCAAATAATTTGGGAAAATATACTCTTTCAGTCTTAGACACAATGGCCACTAGAAGTTTGAAGGTTCTGAGAATTCTACAGGAAAGAAACCTCTCTCAAGGTAGTTAACTCATCATTTTCCAAGTGTATTTGACTTTATAATTCTCATTTTACAGGAAAAAAGTCCTATCCTGCAGGAAAAAAAAAAAAAAAAAGATCTGTGGCATCTAACCCTGCTATTGAGGTCCCTATTTGTTTTCAAAGCAATCCAGTCCAGTGATAACACCAACACCTGGGTTAAGAGAGACAAAGCACATGAAACACCTAGTACAGAGGCTAGACCATAGTGAGTGTCTGATCAATGTTAGCTGGTTAATGCAAGAGGAAGTGAGAGAAATTCTTCATATCGAAGTAAACAGACGCCTCTGAGACTTTCCCGCACAGTTTATAGGATCAGCGCCCTTGACTCTAGAATCGTGAGACAATAAATTCTTATGATTCTAAGCCAGCAGCTTGGGGCATTTGTAATGGCAGCCCCAGGAAGCTGATGCAAGCTTGATGATACACACAAGTATCTGAGAACAGCCATCAAGTCCCCTCCTTCAAATCACCTCTCCTCCAAAAAACACGCTCTGGATTCCCGTAAGAGTCCCTTGTATGGCAAAGCTTCCCGAGCTTTCAAAAGTAGTCAATGTCTTCTGTGGACTTCCCAGGTGTAAAGGGCGTACTTCTCAAATGGGGTTTCTCACGCCGAACAGAGCACTTGCATACGGAGCCAGCACGGTGGACAGTGGCTTTTACTCTGCAGATCCAAATATTTCACCATCTTACAGCTGGTGTATTTCGAATTGTGCCCAATCAGCTCTCAAAATAACCTCAACGAGAAGCACTGTGACGTCACGTAGGCGTCATTCCATCTGCTCTCTCTTCTCGTTCTCCAGCTGATGACATGCATTTCCAGGATTTTAAATACTACCTGTGTGCAATGACTTCCACATTACGCCTCCAGTCTGTACCTATCTTTCATCTGTGATATCTCGAGTTAAATTCTACATGTGCGGATTGGACCTCTCGAGTCTCCTGCCATCGAACCCCAGCTTTCCCCACATAGGGGGTCACTGTATCCATCCAGGTCCTCACTCTGAAAACTGAGGAGCCTTCTTAGATAGCTTCCTGGCACCCAGTGGCTCAGATCCAGCTCACCAGTGCAAGCTGTATGTTCTCCCGCTAACACACATCTTGAGTGGACCCGGGTCTCCTCATGTCCGTAGCCGCACGCGAGTCTCAGCCGCGGTCAGCTCTCTCCTGAACTACCAGGGCCTCCCACCTGCTCTTCCTACCTGGCTCCCGACTCCCACCCACCCATTCTCCAGAGAGCAGGCAGAAGGATGCGGAACGTAAGAGTGAGCAGGCTGTTCTCCTCCCCTCACCTAAAACCCTTCTGAGGAATCCCAGGAAAGTTACAATAGAACCCCAACTCCTGAGAGCAGCCTTGGTGACCCTGCACTGTTCATCCCCTCCTCTCTTCCCTGGTCCCTTCTCAACCAGCAACTCCACTGGCTTCTTCCAGCCTTAGAGCCATCACTCCAGCTGTCCCTGCCACCATGGAAACCGCTCTCCCTTCCCTCCTCCAGGCTGAAGGCTCCTGCTTCGGTCTCATTGCTCCTACCCCTGAGTTTACGTATACCTCGTGGTCATCTTATACAGAAATCAGAGTATTTCCTTTAAACCATCACTTTTAAGATTCTTGATACATGTTGACAAACTGCTCTCCAAAAAAGGAGAAATCATTTCATGTTCTGGACGATAAGGTAGAAATCTACCCTGTCATCATGCGCCTGTCAGTTTCCTGGGACTGCCATTACAAAGTACCACCAACTGGGAGACCGAGACCAACACAGATAGGCTGTTTCACAGATCCGGAGGCTATAAGTCTGATATCAAGGTGTTGGCAGAGTTATGTCCTCTCTGACAGCTCTAGGAGAGAATTCTTCCTGGCCTCTTCCAGCTACTGGTGTTTGCTGGCATCCTCGGTTCTCCCTGGCTTGTAGCTGCCATCACTCCTGTTCTACGGCTGTCTTCTCCACGTGTGTTCTCACATCATCTTCCCTCTGTGCGTTTCGGTCTCTGTGTCCAAATTTCTCTTTTCATACATTGGATTAGAACCCTCCCTAATGACTTCATTTTTTATTTTTTTTATTTTTTTTTTATTTTTATTTTTTTTTAGCAGTACGCGGGCCTCTCCCGTTGCGGAGCACAGGCTCCGGACGCGCAGGCTCAGCGGCCATGGCTCACAGACCCAGCCGCTCCGCGGCATGTGGGACCCTCCCGACCCGAGGCACGAACCCGTGTCCCCTGCATCGGCAGGCGGACTCCCAACCACTGCGCCACCAGGGAAGCCCAATGACTTCATTTTAACTTGAATACTTCTGTAAAGGCCCTATTTCCAAATAAGGTCGAATTCTGAAATACTGGGGTTGGAACTTCACACTTCTTTTTTGGTTTGGTTTTTTTTGTACTTTTGGCTTTGTTTTAGTTTTGTTTCCACATAATTCAACCCGAAACAATGCTTGGCCATCTCCCTGTATTATCACACTTACAAATATTATCAACCAGGTCATTTCTCGTTGCCATAATTGTCATGTGTGTTCAGTGGCGAATTAGTGCACTTGCTCACGTGAACGACTTCATCGTTGGACCCTTTTTTGTGAATTTCCAGCTTATGTCTTCACCACATTCAGTCCTGACAGGAATTCTTCCAAGCATTTTATTCACCTCTTCCCCACCCCACCCGCTCCCCTGCCCACCGGAGGAATTTTGACGCCCAAAGGACGTAAGGAATGACAAAGCCCTGCATCTGTTCCTTTGGCCACACGTTAGAAGCATGAAAGTGGGTCGCTTGCTTCTCAGTAGGAAGACTGGATCTGTTGTCACATAAGATTGGCAAGAGCTAAAATTTAATTACTGAGCCCCCAGTGAAAATCCTCGAAAAGATGTCTCATTGGTTGAAAAATACCCCAAACCCCTTCTTCTGTGTGACTCATTTCTACCTGTAAAAGCCTCAGTCATTGCAGACTACCCTAGCAGTGCCTATTTTTAAAAGCCTTTTTTATTAATTTCCACTAAACATTCCAAAGACGGCTATTATTATGTGAAGTGTGAATTTTAAAAAATCATTGAACTGTATTACATAAAAGTCATAAAACTGATTTTCTAGTCCAAACCCCTCCAACTTACCAATGAGGAAAGTGGGATTTAGGGAGTTAAGCCTGAGATTACATGGACAGTTAGAGGAATCAAGCCAGGTCTAGAAGACCAATGGCCCAGTGCTCAGCTAAGGTTTTCCCAACCCCTAGTGACCTTAAGAAAAGTGGTTGTGGTCCTGGTCCAACAGGACAGAGATTCCTCTGGTGTCTGTGCCTCGTTCTCTGCTCCCAGTCGGCAGATGATGCACAGGGCAACCCTCTGTTGCAGGCGTTACTTCACCTTTTACGGTGAGACCTGGACAACTGGGGCTCGTGTGCTGTTGCCAAGTTCTTGGAAACACAAGTTCCATGGCCAGGATGTGGTCCAGCTTTCTCAGATGAGAGACGATTCCCACTGAAATCCTGACTTCCTTCGAGACATTTCGGTCACACCAGCCTTTACTGGTATCAGAAAGTTCCCGGCATGGAAGGGTTATTAAACTAGATATTGTAAAACAATGTGAGAAATTCTGAAAGCTTCATCCTGAAGCACTGCCCTCTGTTTCCTTTCTGCTAAACACAAGCATTCTTTTTTTTCCCCTTTAAACTAAGAAACTTGCATTTCTGCACCTCAAACATATGGTTTAATTTCAGGGACCATCTATGACATGTTTTTAAAGAAGGTGATTTCTCTCTTGCATAGATAGGTAACAACCCCTATGTAAGGTGAATCAAACTGTACCTGGGCAGAGGTATCAATGTTTTTACTTTCATTATTATACATGCAGCCTTATTGATTCCCTTCATAGTTTTACTATTAATAATTAAGTCATGAGCCTTATTCCTTAATCCCATTTTATCCTCACCGCTCATCCTAATCATTCTTTACATTAAAAGATTAGTGCTCAGGGTACAACTGGACAAATAATAATCCACCTTGGAAAAGATACTTTTTCAAAAAGGGAACAAAAGTAATTTGCCCATATAGGCAGGCTTAGCAAAGAGGGCAATGGACTTGAAGATCCTTTAAGTATCCTTGCATAGCAAGTCCCCCTCAGGGGGCGGTGAGCAGGCTTCCCCAATGGGCAGTGTCTCGTCACATTTCACATAAGGATGATCCTGCTGCAGGGGAGTGACTCTATCATCCTGGATTATCGTGACACTCCTTCTATGGGAAAAATTAAACATCCTCTCATGTGGTTCTTGGTCTTCAGCAAAACCTCAGAGTCTGATGAGAAACGGAACACACCAGACCCCCGAGATCTCTGCTGGCCAATAGTGAACCCGGACTCTCCACACTGAGGCAGTTGAGAACTTTGAAGCTCTATTCCAGCCGTCTCTGGTATATGTTTTCCATTAGGGAGGGTGATCTGATTCACTCCACAGCTGAGCAGCTTCAGGAAGGAAAAAAAAAAAGCCTTCTCTGTTGGAGAGAAATTACTTTAACCATTGAAGGGGAACATCATTCATCCAGGTAAATCTTAGAGTCGAAACCATAACACCTCATTACTGACAGATTCCAAGCCAACCAGAGGTGCAGTAGAATAAGCACTGATGTCCACAGCCCTGGGGAGATGATCCATCTGAGCAAGTGGTGAGAATTCTGTTCCTGCTTCGTGATCAGATGCCATCGACACCAAACACACAGGCATTGCTGTTGGACGTTGCCTCAGATTTGCAGAAGCATCTACTTAACATAAGGAAGTGTGGTGACTGCTGCTGTGTAGAGCATAGACGAGATCATCTGTGCCCTCAGGACTGAATGGCAGAATAGGGACTGTCACCTGAGGAAAGCTCATGGCCTTGGGGCACAGCAGAGTTGGAGGTGGCCTCTTGCTCTGCCACTCCCAGTCTAAGCAGCCTCAACCACTTACCTAACCTCTTAGGGTCTCACTGTCCTCAATGGAAGAATGGGAATAAAAATACCCCTCCTTCAAAGGCTGAAATCATTAAATGACGTAACAGATAAAGATGTAGATATTACACTAATTACACAGCCACCATGTTTACTATTGAAATGAGACTCCGTTGCCAAGAGTAAGCCAAGCTAAAAGAAATTTGCTGTGCTGGACTGCCATTCACTGTTATTTTAATCGATCAGCTTAAATATTAAGACTTGTAAGCAAAATCATTTAAAGGAAAAATATTGTAAGAGTGAACTTAAGTAGCTTGTGATCTACTTTTAAATCTACTACTTCCTCGTTGAGGACTTTGGTTAAGGATTTTATCACCTCTATTTTCTAGTCCTCATCTATGAAATAGAGACTATTAGTTATAATAAGGCTAAAAAATACAACTCAAAAACACCAGAACACACTGTTACCCAGTAAGAGAATTCATAGTATATAATGGGTGTGCAAGAAAGTATTTTGTTGCAATAATGAAAGTTAGATGAAAATACAGAAACACCTGTCTCCAATGTGTTACCAAAAAAATATTTCTGAATCTGTTTGTCAATAAAAAGAGTGAAATAACTCTAGTAATAACACTTTTTAATATGTTTTTCATTCTTTCAGTGTTCAAAGAAGTATCAAGTACCCAACATGTGCCTATGTATTTAGAACATGAGAACACTGTGAAAATAGAGCTCAGGATTTGGGATCTGGTGGGGAAGACAGACATCAAAAAAATTTTTTTTTAAATTTTCAATAGCAATCTGTCTGTGCCATAAAAGGAACATAGAAGATGTGTGGGGAGCACCTGAAAACAAAAAACATACATCCACATAGTTCTGCTGAGATCAAGAAAGACTTTATGGAAGAGTCAAAGCTTAAGTTGAGATCTCTAGGGAAAAAATAATTAGGAACTCATGGGCAAGGAGATGAGCATTCCAGGTGTAATGGGTGTCATGTGCAAAAGTGTGGGGTTGGGAGAGTACATAGCACATCTGATACCAAGGGGATGGAGTGAGAGGACCAGATAGGGAGGAGTAAGGAGAGGCATGGGCCACAACAGGAAATCCAGTATAAGCCATGAGAAAGAGGTGCAGTCACCTTTGGGGTAAGGAAACTGTGATTAAGCAGAATAGTAATGTCAGCCATAGGAGAATATGACTGGAAGGGATGAAATAGAAGTAATTAAACCAGTTGGGAGGCTACTTAGCAGTTTGGCCAAGAAGCTATGTGGAATGAAGAAGAGACAAAAGCTTGGGATGAGATTTTCAGCTCTGTAACTGGGTTCAAGAGATCATTTACCAACAACAAAGGTCTCAGAGGAGGAGGTCAGGTTTGTCAGGGATGGAAGGAGAATTTATAAATTAAGTGTTGGTCATATGGACTTTTGATTGCCTAGGGGACACACTAATAGAGAAATTCAAAAGGCAGTTGGACACATGTGTCTAGAGCTTATATCAATATAAAAGGCATTAATGGGAGAACAGATTTATGGGAATATATAAAATTACCCAAGGATAACTTGGAAATAAGAAGAGAGGTCCAAAGCAGGATTTTAAGAAACAACCAATATTTAGGATCAGCTTTATGAAGAAAAATTCACAAAGAAGCCTGCGGAATGCATAGAATGTGAGTAAAATTTTAGCAAGAGTGGTCTGAAAGTGTATAGTACATTCAGATCCCTGCATGGTTAGAAAGGCAATGGAGAAAAGGGTTTAAAGGAAGAAGTTGGCTGAAGAAAATATAAGACTGAAGAAATATATATAGTGTGAGGAAGTTCTTTCTAAGTATACTAAAGAAGGTGGAAAATTGTTAAAGACAGACAAAAAAAAATTAAGATGTTAGATTTATACCCTAATATATAAACAATTACACAAAATGTAAGTGGATAAAAATCTTATGATTACAAGAAAAAGACTGTCAGAGTGGATAAAAACAAAAAAGTCCAATACTATGCTACATCAAGAAATACAACCTAAATATTAGAACGCAGAGAGTTTAAAGTGATAGAGTAGAAAATCATCATATATTATACAAACTCTAACAAAAAGAAAGCTTGTATGTATATACTGATTCAGGAAAAAGTAGATTTCAAAACAGGGAAATCCTTTTATCTCTTTGCCCAGACTTAAAGAGGTGTGTATCATAATTTTTTAAAAATCAATTCACCAGAAAGAAATAGCAGTCATAAACATGTATGCACCTAATAATTTAGCTTCAAAACCCATAAAACAAAAATTGACAGAAAAAGGAGAAATAGACAAATCTACAATCACAGTAGTAAATGTTAGCCCATCGGATAAGTAATTGAGAAAGTGAGGAAAACCAGTAAGGATGTAGAAGGTTTAAACATGATTAACACATTGACCTAATTGGCATATACAGAACATTGTACCCAACTATGTAAGAATAAACATTCTTTTCAAGTGCAGATGGAGCATTTACAAAAATAGAACATAGGCCAGATCACTGAGCAAATCTCTATAGACTTCAAAGGAATAAGATCATTCGGAGTATGTTCTCCAGCCATAGTGCACTTAAGTTAGAAAACAATAATTTAAAAATACCTAAAAAAATGTCCAACTGCTTAGAAATAAAACCATATACTAATAAATAACCACCTAAATATCAATATAAATTTATATTTATTTTGAGCTGAAGATAAAAAATAAATAATAAAGCATATTAAAACATATATGATGTAGCTAAAGCAGTACCTAGAGGAAAATATATCAACCTGAATTTATATATTAGAAAAGAAAGAGGAAAGGCTGAAAATCAAACACTAAGCATCCATCTCAAGAAGATAAAACAGTAAATTAAGTCTAAGGGAAGTAGAAGAAAGGAGATAATAAAGATGAGTGAAGACGTCAATGAAATGTAAAGCAACCGTGCAACAGATAAAGTTCATTTGACATTTTGAGAAAAAATTAAAATTATGATCCCTTAGAAATGTTGATCAAATAAAGAGAAAGAGAAGGTGAATTATCCAGTGTCAGGATTGCAGAAGGGGACATCACAAATTCTACAGACATTAAAAACATAAAAAGGCATTATGAACACCTTTATGCCAGTGATTTGAAAGCAAAGATAGATTGGACAGATTCTTTTCAAAATACAACCTATCAAACTGACACAAGAAGAAATAGAAAACCAGAATAGTCCTATATCAAATAACCAAATTTGAAATCTTCATTAAAAACCTTCCCACAAAAATAAGTCAAGACTGAGAAAACTTTACTGTTGAATTCTTCCAAACATTTAGAAAAGAAATCACATCAATTTCACACAAAATCTCTTAGAGAACAGAAAGAAAGCACATTCCAATTTGTTTTTGAAGCTATCAAACACCAAATGTAACTTATAAAATGTAAAATATATGTATAGTGTTCTCTGTGTCTCTATGTCTCTGTGTCTGTGTCTCCATGTCTCTGTCTCTGTCTCTATGTCTCTCTCTATATATATAGAAGAAAGAAAATTCTGAAAAAATAAGTGTATGTAAAAAGACAACTATTGTTATTTCACGTAGTTTATAGTTTCTTTTTTCGTTGTTTCAGAATTTTCAATTTCTTTGAAGTAAGCATGCATGTGTTACTTTTATGTTGAATATTATAGCTGTTTCATTTCGAAAAAAAATCAAATAAATGTTAAGGCATGTTAAATTCTTGACAAAAGTCAGAGAAAACGCCTGAAGAGTTCCCCTAAGATTGGCAATTTTGGTTAGACAGTGTAAATTAAATTCAGTAAATTATAGTGGATTTGGGGCTGAAAAGTGAAGAAGTGGAGACAGTAAATAAAAACATAAATTTCCAAAAAGCTTAATTATGAAGAAAAAGAGAATGAGAAAAGAGCTACCCAATGGGGAGTAGCCCAATGAGAGAGAAAATTTTAATATGGGAGAGATTTGAACTTGTATAGAGTCCCAAGGAAAAGAGAGGAAATAGAAAAACAAGAACAAAGAAAATGATATTCATGGATTAAGACTGTGGGACAGATGTGGAGAAATGCCATGAAATATGTTGCTGTCAGTTTTTCCTTGACTCTGCTTCCCCTCTGTGTCCCTGGAATTCCTGTCACCCCAGCTTTCTTTCTGGACTCCCTCCCCCCACCTAGGAGCTCATTCAAAGCACATCCCTGGAGCCTACGGGCGTCAGCCTCCAGCTGGCACCTGCTGCTGATACACTGGGGGACTAACTAGGAGGGAAGCAAATTCTTTGCCGTAACCCCTGCTTCTGTGTCCAGCTCGTCCTTGGAGACCCTCTTGGAAGCTCTCCCTGCAGACCATTATGGTACTTCCTTCCACGCTGAGTCTGGGGCATGGGGAAGCCTGGGATGCCTCTCTGAAGGTTGCTCTCCTCCCCTTGGCTCTTAACCACCAATGTCTTTCTGGGCATCATTAATGACCAGAGAGTCGAACCTCTGCTGGCTGTGGCTGACTTCCTTCTGCAATGTTCAAGATTGCTCAATATTCATAATATCCACCTACTGAAAAGAAGGAAATAATTGACTCAGGGGTAAGATCGGCCACAAAAAATGGGGCGGGAGGGGGAGAACGGAGACTAAATGTAATATTTGAATCCCTTGAGTCTATAGAGACAAAAAGAACCTGATTGGAATAAAGAAGGAAAATGAACCTTGGGACCCCAGTTAATTTTTGAGAACAGTTGGCAGATTATAAAGTTCTCAGATTGTTTTCCAGAGATGATGGGATTGTTCCTGGCATTGATCTGGAGCCCCACCTCCTTCTCCTTCACACCAGAGAAGTCCTTACCCCCACATCCACTGCTTCCCCAAAATCATGGGAACCTATTTAATCCTCTCCCCATCAAAATGCAAGGTCAGACCACTGGACAGTAGCTAGAGAAATTTGGGGCGATGGAAGGGAAAAAATTTGTTTTCATTTGAGCAACAGATGGACAATTGCATATTTCATTGTGGTTGGCAGCTCGCCTTTTCTTAAAAAGGCTTTCATGAGCCTGCCAATGGGGGCCTCAGGTGCTCCCGGTCGGTTCTCACTAACCAGGGTGGGCAGGAATCCAAGGCATCCTCGCTGCCATGCCCTCCTGGCATCTTCAAGTTTGCTGCAGCCTGAGGACCCTGACTGGCTCTCAGCCAGGGTGACCAGTTTGTGCGGTGAATCAAAGTCACTGACCATTTCTGGAAGCAGAGATGGTGTCTGCAGCCTCCACTGAACCCCAGCAGGTCAGCACTCTCTCTCAAGGAAGGTGCAGCCCATATTCTCCAGTAATCCCATGATCCCATCTGTGTTCAGGTTTGGAGGCAGTCAAGGCAAACCCAAGGGCCTGTTCTCCACAAATGTGTCCCTGCACACAACACACACGCTTCCAGCCATTTAGGAATCTGGAGGTCGTGAGGTTGGGAGGCCATGAGCTAGCAGCGTTAAAAGCACAAAGAACACTAGACCTAAAAGCAACCTTGAACATCGTGGAGCACACCTGTTCACTTAAAGGGTGGAGAAATGGAGACCTCACATCACAGGCAGAGTCTGTAGTGCAGCAGGGTTCAGTCCCTGGGCCCATGAGCAAACACTCCCAACCTAACAACAGGGGGACCCAGGGTATCTTTTTACCTCTCTCCGCAGACAGGATGAGTGGACCCATAGCATCGTGGTGACACCATCGCTGTGCTGCCAGGAGCCATGTTGCCGTGTCTGTGTAGTGATTTGTCTCCACCACCAGCCTGGGAGCATCGGAGGACAGACTGGATCTTGCCAGGTTTAGCATCCCAGAGTCTAGTATCGAATAGCACTCAATAAAAATTCACTGGGACATTCCAACAGTGTGCTGGCATCGACGTTTCTCTCCACACTGACATGAAATGCAAAGAAGGATGCTTACAAAAGGTGATCAGAGAATTCCAGAAAATGCTGCTCTCAGAAACTTATGCTAAACCTTTCAGATTTCAGAAAGAATCTCCCCTGGCTGAAATCGGTCACTCTGTCTGCTCACTGTTGATGACACACAGACAAAAAATGCACAGCCCAAGCTGGAGTTGGAGCCAGAGAGACGGAAGTCTGTCCCAGCTGCCACGCCCTCAGTCGCCAACAGGGAAGGTGCATGGGCAGCCCTCGTGTGCAGGGGTCCTTTCTGTCTGCCAAGGTCACAGCTAATCCTTCCCACTCAGAAGCCAATGCTGCTCCACTTTCTCCTCTTTTGGGTTCCCTTGGGAGCCAAAATAACAAGTGGGCTCCCAGAACGAGAACATAGCATGTGTTTAACACGGGGCATGCCGGAGCCCTGGATTCACACCTCCTGACCCCGATTTGAGGAAGACACGCCAGTGATCTGCATGACTCCTGTTTCTAGTGACCTTTTGCTCATCAGCTATTTAACATTCCCTTCTGCGCCTCCAAATCCCTATAACCTCTGCCACCACCCGAAGCCTGATTCATCTTTCCTCGAGGTAGCGCTGACTTTCAGTGCCATGCAGTTCAAGTCACCAGGGGGTGATAGGAGGAGGGAACCGTGCACAGCTCCCAGAGCAAGCATTGGCACACAGATCGTCCATCTCCAGACCCATTTTGATAGCTCTTCTTGTGCAGCTATTATCAGTTATCACTTCAGCACATAACATGAAGATGCACTCTGTGAAATGGCACGTCAAGTGAACTGCGACCTGCAGATGGTTACTTCCAGTCACTCACCCACTTGTTAGGAGAGCACGGAGCCATTTCCGAACACTCCCCTGCTTTGAATTCCCTTTCCTTCCTGCCTTGGAAAAATACAAATTTAACAATCCAGGACGCAGTAGAAAACGCGTTCTTGAAAGAAATTATCTTTTAAAAAATCAAGGGAATGGGCTTCCCTGGTGGCGCAGTGGTTGAGAGTCCGCCTGCCGATGCAGAGGACACGGGTTCGTGCCCCGGTCCAGGAAGATCCCACATGCCGCGGGCGGCTGGGCCCGTGAGCCGTGGCCGCTGAGCCTGCGCGTCCAGAGCCTGTTGCTCTGCAACGGGAGAGGCCACAACAGTGAGAGGCCCGCGCACCACAAAAAAAAAAAAAAAAAAAAAAAAAATCAAGGGAAGGATAAACATGCCATTCAAGGTAGTTGCACAGCAGGAGAGAGGAAGCAAGAGGCGGGGATACCGTTCAATGTATCACATCTAAACTGGGCACTCAGGGTGTCAAAAGGACAGTATTAGCAGCTACACCTGGACCACGGGGAAACCTGGACGGCCACGTTAAGGATGGGAGAGGGACACAGGGGCCAAGCCACTGTCACTGGTCCAGAGCTCCAGGTCTCCAGTTGGTGGTGGCTTTATGAGTGGTCACTGCTATTAATATGTACATACATAAAACGGGGCCACACACGGTCAGATATGAGAGAGTGGCATAAACCAACGACCATTACTGAACAAATTCCGTGACCAGAGGTCCGTTTACAAAATCAGCACGCTTGCTAATGAACCCAGCTAAAGACAGGGCATGTGATCGGGCGCTTGTAAATCATCACTGTCCGCTCTTTATTATACGATATTCATACCTCTCTCTCTCTCTCTCTCCCTCCCTCTCTCCTGTTCTCTCATACCCTACATACAGGCATCTAAACACGTAACAGGTCCTTCAGGTCAACTGTCAATTCAGAGCCCAGACACTCAACCTCCAAACTACATCTTGTCTTGAGCACATCCACTTTCTATTTTCTTTCCATTGACTCTAAAACCAAACAAGAGCCCTTGGCGGTGAGTGGGTTTCTTTGTTAAGCATAAGAAAAGGCACCTATGTGTCCTTTTCTGGGAAGGACTGTCTTCATGTATACCTTTATTACTATATTCTTTTACTCATTCATCTGCCCAGCCAACCATTGATTACACACTATCTGCTGGGCACGGCGCCAGACGCTGGGAGCGATACAGTAGTAGTTCTCAACACCTGATCCCTACCTCCCAAGGAATTATCTAGAAGGTGGCTTATGAGCACAAAAGGAGCTCTCCAGGTAGCAGCGTTGTAGATAATTCGTAAGGGAAGCAGTTGCAGGAGCTGGAGAGACCATCACAAACCAGATGTTTAAAGAGCGTAACTTTCAGCTGTAGGTGCACAGGAAGAGCTCTGTGACCCAACCCGCCTGACAGATAACCACAGTCATCTGGTGAATCATATGTTCTATTTTTGCCTTAATCTACAACTAAAGTCCAAAATTGTAAAGGAAATGTTTTATTTCACACTCAGATATTTATTTTCGGATATTCCAAGACAAGACTCAGATAATTAAGAATTTGGAAGAGATCTTAAAAATGGTGAGAAGTGGGAGTGAGCGGTTGGCTTCGTTGTGGAGAGTCAGGATGGCAGACATGCCCACCTCACACCCCGCCCTGTCCCGACTGCTGCAGACTCGATACCAACAGCTCATCGGGCATCTCCACTTAGCTGTCCAATAAGTATTTTACACTTAACACACTCAAAACTAAGCTTCTTATCCCCCTCCCCAGCCCATCCCTCCAGCACTTTCTGCATCTCAGCAAGTGGTAACTAGCCTTCCAGCCACCAACCATGGGTCACCCTTTTCTCCTGACTCTTCCCCTCGTATTCCATGTCCAATCCACACACACACACATGCACACACATGAAATCCAGTTGTCCTGATTTCCACAACAGACCCATAGTCCGCTCCCTTCTTACATTTCCACGCTGACCACCTCCGTGCAAAGCGCAGTCATCTCACCTTGCTTAGCAAAGTGCTCTGAACACAGCCTGCTCTCAGCGCATGTCACTGTTCTGACCCCAGCTGCTCTCGCCTCACTGGAAACAAGACCAAAGTTCTGAGCGACGTCCCCAAGCTCCAGACGATCAGGCCCTCCCTTTACCTCCGACTTCATTCCTTCCCTGTTCAGCCTTGGTCGTCCCAGCGGGCTCCCTCTTCAGCACCTCTGGTCTGGCTACTGTCATGTCTCTGAAAGATTTCTGCCAGGCTCCATCCCTTCCCTCCTGTGGCCTCGTGCTCTTTACGTTGTCTGCTAGCGTATCCCCAGCACCAAGGCCAGTGCCTGGTCCATCGCCAGCACTCTGTACTATTTGTCAAACAAACGAAATGAATGAAAGTTTGTTCTCTAGACTGTTTGGTCCAAAGGACTTGTGTCAAAGCTGCTAAGGACACCACGTATGCACACCAAGGTGATATTTCTGGAGGTTTTAATGTAAAGCTGGGGTGTGGCTCCTTGGAGCAAAAGATTCCCTTTGTCATCTCACGAGAAGGAACTGATTCACACCCCTCTGCACTTGTGTCCTAAACAACCATCCCATCAGAATAACTTGATCACAGGGGCTTATCCACAGACCAAGTAGGCTTCTACTGTGGGACCCAGAATTTCTGTAAGAGCCAATGTGAGTTTGTCTGCATCCAGGGATGTACTGTACTGCGTCCATGAATATTCACTTAAAGTGAGGAAATGTCTATTCTGCTCTAGAAAGAAAAAGAAGAAGAAGAAAGTCTCACTTCTATGACCTGAATCAAAGTCCCACATCAGAGAAGCCTATTCAGTAGAGTGTCAGTACCCAGGGCCAGTCACATCAGCGAGTCACCACCACGAAATGTTGCTGGAGAAGGACTGGCTTCATCCTCCCCTGGGAAAGGACCATCCTGGCTCCACGCTTGTCCACAGCATCCATGCCTCTACTGCAAACTTCCACCAACCCCCAAACCAATGGGGTTCCATGGCACGTGCTTCTGCTGGTGTTCCTCTTGCCCTGGAATCATCTAGGTCTTTGTAGGGACTCGGCATTCTAGGACGTCAGGGAGAAAGCCATACTTCAATAATGTCCTCATCACGACCTCCACAGAGGACAGAGAAAGTGCCTTCCCATAGGTTGATTTTCCAAGTTAGTGACCAGAGAGAAGGGTAAACTGAGATCAGCCATTGACACCTTCTTGGATTTCATCAGGCGAATGGCAGCCTGAAAACACAGATGCTTTCCGATAGCCCCTTGGTAAGGCATGTGACGTGGCTTTGGAAAGTCAAGCCATGTCTGCAGCAACCCCCCTTGATTTGTCTGAGGGCCGTGGTCAGGGAATCCAGCCCGCCCTCCTCTCTGCTCCCCCCACCCACATCCCCTTCAGGACCTGTGCTCCCTGCTGGTCACTCCTTCCGCACTCCCAACGCCAGCCCAGACTGCCGCTCTGATGTGGTGGGTCATCCTGGTTTTACAATCAAAGCTACATGTGCTCTGGCCAGTCCATCTCCTGCAGCTCATTTCTGCAGGGGATGCTAACACCCCCTCTTCCAAGCAAAGATAGACACGGATTCGTTCCTTCTGTGTGCCTAACACGATGTCCCTACTAAATAAATCAATGACTCTATGAAAGGACATATTGGGACTCCCACAGATCGATATGATGCCCTGAATCCTGCTTTTATTCCCACATGGGGTCCCCTTTGGAATGTCCAGTCCACCCTCTTGACCCAGCGCTCATGAGGCAGGAGCTGCTGTGGCTGCAGCCTGCAGTGAGGGTCCCCGTGGAGGGTGCCTGGGGAAAGACCCACCCTTCCTCACCTGAGAACTGGCCTCCAGGTAACAGGCCAGCCAAGGAAGAGAAAACAGCCCAGACAACGAAGCAACTGAGCAAACCACAGCGAAAAGAGCCGCTGCCACCAAGGTCACTCCTTCGGCCACGCCTGGGTTGCCAGACACGCCCCTTTGCAGCTCCTCCAAAGGACCCCTGAGCTCTCCGAAGCCACAGAAGGGGAGCGGTCCCCACCGCGGGCGACAGTGCCTCCCTACCAGGGAACGGTTTGTAGCAAACCGTCCACAATATGAAAATGTATTTAATGCAATTAATAATTGAAGAAGTGAGCGTGTGTGCTCTTGGAGAGTTAAATGCTTGTCAGAGTGATCGATGCACACTTCGCCACCGACACATTCTGTATGAAGAGCAGAGGGATTTTGCAAACTTGCGTCGACCTTGGGTTGTGATATATAGGAGGTAGATTGCAAAGGCAGGTCTACTTAAGGAGGAACAGTGTGTCAGCTCCCAATTTACAGCCCTTTCCCCAATTAAAGGGCTGTAAAAACATTAAAATTAATGCAGTCTTAACTCCTAGAGCAGGCCCTACTTTCTTAATTAGTGCATAATTATTCCGCTTTTGATATCCTGGAAAATTATCACATGGAAATTATTTTAGGCAGAGTAACAATAGCAAAAACTCCCTCCCCCACTCTATTAACATGTGGACATAATTAACACTTTATTACAGTGAAAATACTGTTACTGCTAATGTTTAATGACTTTTGCCATTGCCTCCTAAGCAGGAAATTTGGAATGCGATGGAGTGGTGGTTTCCTTTAAATATATTACAAATGACTTGCAAAGATTGTGGTGGCTTGAACCAGCTGCATTAAAAGTCAGGAGGCCATAGACACTCAGTTGCTAAAAGCTTGGTGGGCAGAGAAACGTAATTTGGTGTGAACTCCCAGGGAGACGGCACAGAGATATCATTTGGGCATGGCCGGGACCCACAGCCCCGCACAGTCTCAGCCGTGGCCTGATGTTAACAAAACAGGGTGCCCTCTCCCATGTTAATGGATACTTTTAAATGGACAGTTAAACATTTAGCAGTTCAAGACACTGGGCAAGAATTGAGATTAAATTTCTCCAGGTGAATACACTAGAAATGACAGGAGAACGTACTATTTTTATAACTGGGATGTGTTAGGAGTGTCTTGAGTGGGGCAAAAATTATCATAGCTCTTGCGTAAATAGCTAAAGATACCAGATGCCTGCTTTCGATGAGCAATCTACATGTGATACCTCTACAAGAAATCTCAACAGAAGAACATCTGGTTTGCGCTTATGCCACGGACCCCCGTCCACAGAGAACTAAAGCAAAAGAGTTTCCCTAGTGAGTGCTACTTTCAAAATTGTGATGAGAGACATCTCGTGGATAAACCACTGTTCAACGCTGTGTTCCACCAGGAACATGGAAATGTTAGCTTCTTTTTTTTAATTCTATTTTTTTAATTTGATTGATTGATTGCTAAATTGTGCTGAAACTTCTATGCGAGATGTATTGCAGAACAGAGCAGCACAAAGCACGGCCAACAAATATAAGATGAATGTGGAGGAAGAAGATGCAAGTGACTCGGCTAAGTCATTTGAAATTTCCTCTGTACCAAGTGCCAGGTTCAGCACTGAGTGTGCCCCCGTGCAGTAATTACAATGCAGTGAAGTCTGTGGTTCGCTAATGTGTTTAAATTATACTTGAACAGTGCTGAAAACTTTCCATCAGCCACTTCTTCTGGGTTTTTGTCCTGAGTCTTTGATTCATTTGTTTCCATTCCTTCTGGGGTATTAGTTAGCTCTCTTAGAAGGAAAGCGTTCTGAAAACACATCTCAGGCAGAGCAGGGAGCACCACCTCCATCTCCTTCCTGAAGTGGAAAGAAGGACCACTTATACGGGTCAGAAAACCTCCAAGTGGTTTCAAACCCGTGCATTCACCCTGAATCCTGAAAGGAGCTTGGACCCCCAAGCTAAACTCAAGGAGTCAAAGGAAACAGAACTCATGTCATCAGAGGGCACCCCCATCAGGAACAGGGATCCTAGGAACAAGGGGTTCTTCCTCCGTGAGAGTCCTGCTAGTTCGGGGCAAGGGCAGCAGGAGTGGGAGGGACTTGGGACTCACCTGCTTAAACCAACCCCCTCCTCTTCAAAGCCGGAAGCCAACGAGCCAGCCTAGGAGACATCGCCTCCTTTGAGCAAATGAATTCTGTTTTCCACAGGCCAGAAGGTGTGTGGCCTGGGATAGCTCACTTGCCTCTCAGAAACCCATTTCCTTTGGAGTAAAGGGAGATACTGCTAGCCCCTGCCTTATAGGGCTGTTGTAAGATTAAACAATTCATTCACTAAAAGCATATAGAACAGTCATGGCCTATAGTAAGAGCTACATCCAAGTTTGCTGCTCTTATTATTATGATGATGATTATATCAGTGACACTGGGAGCTCTCATTACTGTACAAGAATATGGTGTTAAGGTGGTCAGTTCAGCAATTAGGACCATCAGAACTCTCCCAGGCTGCCCCACTGGACGTCCAGTGTTACCTACGCTGTCAGTGGCTCTCATGTTCCAGCTCATTTCCTGCCTTGAAAGAATTGCTAATGGACACGGTGGGGAAGACATGGGGTTACTCTGTCCACCTTGCCCATTGGAGCTGGTGCAGAGCCTGGGAGGAGCCTGGGGATGGAGCAGACATGCTGCTCGTCATGAGCGGAGCCAAGGAGGAAGTCACTAAGTGCTGGTGACCCTGGACCAGCGCCGTAGCACTCTCTTCCCAGCCTGAGAAGAAGGAAGCCTTCCCCATATAACCCCGAGGAGGAGACAGAGCCCTGCCCGCTAGGACCTCTGGGAAGCAGAAGTCCAAGTGCAGGGGAAAAAGAGAAGAAGCTGAGTAAGAAGGAAAATGAGAGGGATCGTGAGAGGATGGGCATAGAGACCTCACCACCCAGCAGTCACACCCCTGCACATGGCCAAGGGAAACTCTTCTGCGTGGGCCCCCGGAGACTTGTGAACAAATGTCCACGGCAGCGCTGGTCCTAATGGAAAAGCTGGAAAAAAGACCTCCCAAACGTCGATGGCCCAGAAAAAATGGCATATAAAGGGATGCATATTCACACAATGGAATATCATACAGAAATTAAATAAACGGGCTACAGCGACTTACAACACATGATGGATCTTAAAATGTAATAGGGAGTGAAAAAGACTGGCCCCAGAGGCTACATGTAGAAAGACACCATTTTTATAGACCCAAGAACAAACAGGACTAAATAACATACTGTCAAGCATGTATACATTCCTAATAACAGCTACTTGAAAATTCCATTTCCTTTTCATTCAGGAGAACAAATCTGGAGTGAGGCGTGGAGGCATGGGGTGAGGAGGAACCCCTAAGGAAGGGCAGGTTTGGGGTAACATTGTAGTTCTTATGTCCTAACAGAAGACTTACGATATGGTTGGGCTCTATAGGCGATATATATGTCACACACAATCTGTTGCACGCATTAGACACTGCTTTTTAGAGGACAATATAAGGAGAAGGAAAAAGAGAGGTGACCTAAAATAACTTCAGATTATTCCCTGACACCGAAAAAAATGGGCTCTGAATACAACACAGGCAGATCATTTCTTCCTGTACTATGGGCCTTCTTAAACGGCCAAGAATCACGAAACTTACAAGATAGATAGGGCTTTTCACCCAGCCCCTGTTGGACACACAGGAGCATGACTGGGTTTTGTAACTCTTTACCCTGAGGATGAGTTCCTCTGTGTGAGTCCCTTCCCCCTATCCGGGGGGATGGAACTCTAATCTCAAATGTCCATTTAACAGATGCCCCAGTGATGGCAGCCGCTCAGCTGTTAGCCAGTAGTAAGGCAGTCCTGCACGGTACGAGGCAGTGATGGTATCCCTCAAGGGACACTTTTCTGGGACAAAGTGACACACGCTTGTTTCACCCATCAATTAAACCAGTCTTTCTGTCAACTCAGAAACTGGACCAGGCCGGCCAAAGACTTAAGGTACAGGATATGAGATCAATATTTAAAAATCAACTATATGTCTATAAACTATCATTGCATAATCCAAAAACTGAAATTAAGAAAATAATTCCATTTACAGTAGCATCAGAAAGAAAGACACACTTAGAGATAAGTTTAACAAAAAAATATAAGACTTATATAGTGGAACCTACAAAACAACGTTGAAAGAGATTCTTTAAAGACCTAAAGAGAGGAAAAGACGTATTGACTGTTGCTTTCATTCTAGCCACTTAGATGGATGTGTCATGGTTTTTTACTCTTCATTTCCATGATGGTAAGAGCAGACAAGCACTCTTTCATACGTGTATTGGCCATTTGGATATTCCCTCCTGCAAGGTTTCTGTTCAAGTCTTTTGCCCAATTGTTGATTGGTTTGACCATATCTTATTGGTTTGCAAGAATTCTTTGTATATTTTGGATATGAAGCCTTTGTCACATACATAAGCAAAAAGTATAAATTTAATGTAATGCAGTTTATCAATTGTTTTCTTTTATGATTAACAATTTGGTGTCTTATTTAAGAAATATCTGTCTACCCCAAAGTCATGAAAATATTCTTTTCTGTTTTCTTTTGAGAGCTTTGTTTTACCTTTAACATTTTTTTCTGCAATTTATCTGTAATTGATTAATGTATATAGTAAAAGGTAAGAGGTCAAGGATTTTATCTTGTTCTTAGGTAGTTTATGGTTTTTGACACTCAAGTTATATATTTAAAATTTTATTTTCCATTTTTTATTTTATTTTATTCTATTTTTAATTGAAGTATAGTCGATTTACAATGTTGTGTTAGGTTCTGGTGTACAGCAAAGTGATTCAATTATACACACATATATGCATCTTCTTTTTCATACTCTTTTCCATTAGGTTTATTACAAGATATTGAATATAGTTCCCTGTGCTATACAGTAGGGCCTTGTTGTTTATCTATTTTATATATAGTGGTATGTGTCTGTTAATCCCAAACTACTAATTTATCCCTCCCCTCTTCCCCCTTTGGTAACCATAAATTTGTTTTCAATGTCTGTGAGTCTGTTTCTGTTTTTTAAATAAGTTTATTTGTATCATTTTTTTTTA
Source organism: Globicephala melas (assembly GCF_963455315.2). Lineage (NCBI taxonomy): Eukaryota > Metazoa > Chordata > Mammalia > Artiodactyla > Delphinidae > Globicephala > Globicephala melas. The sequence continues at coordinate 3,348,918 of NC_083329.1, read as the reverse complement.
GATTCCACATATAAGTGATATCGTATGATATCTGTCTTTCTGACCTACTTCACTTAGTGTGACAATCTCTAGGTCCTATTTTCCATTTTTTAATGCTGAATTATAGAAATATATTTTTTGTTTGTTCCTGGAATATAAAAATATACTTAACTTTTCTTATTCTTGGTTCTTTGCATTTTAATATTAAATTTTAGAATCAATCTATTGATTAACAATACATTAAAACGTTACTGAAACTTTGTGATTGCACTGGATCTATAGATAAATGGCAGGGGGGCGAGGTGGACATCTTTAAGACATTGAGTCTTTCAATCCATAAACATGATATATCCCTTCAATTATTTAACCTTCTTCACATCTTTAATACTTTGTAATTTCTGTGTAGCCATCTTGCACATCTTTCGCTATGCTTATTCCTAAACCGTTGATGCGTTCCATTGCAGTTGAATGACTTGGCAGACAAACTCATGACACCTACCTCCTGGGGTCCAGCCCTTGTATAATTCTATCACCTTGAGCGTGAGCATGACCCATACCTTGTTTCTAACCAAGAGGTTAGGCAGGGGTTTTAGAATGTCACCTCACGAATGTGTTACGTTTGCTAAACCTCCATCACGTAAGTCTCCATCTTGCTTGCTGACTAGCACTAGAATCTCTCTTGTTCATTTGCGGGCTTTGAGGAAGAAGCAAACTTCCGTGAGTTCTACAGCCTCAAAGAAATGAATTCTGCCAAAAAGTGGAGTGAGCTTGAAGGTGGACCCTTCCCCACTGGGCCTCCTGATGAGACCCCAGCCCTGGCTGACACCTGGATTGAAGACAGTTGAAAGTCTAGCTAAGTCATAACCAGGTTCTGACTCACAGAAAGTGTGACATAATAAATATTTCTTATTTTTAATAAATTTATTTATTTATTTTATTTTTGGCTTCATTGGGTCTTCGCTGCTGCGCGTGGGCTTTCTCTAGTCGCAGTGAGTGGAGACTACTCTTCGTTGTGGTGCACGGACTTCTCATCGCGGTGGCTTCTCTTGTTGCAGAGCACGGGCTCTAGAGCACAGGCTTAGTAGTTGTGGTGCACGGGCTTAGTTGTTCCACGGCATGTGGGATCTTCCCAGACCAGGGCTCGAACCTGTGTCCCCTGCATTGGCAGGCAGATTCTTAAGCACTGTACCACCAGGAAAGTCCAATAAATGTGTTTCTTTAAGCTACTAAACTTGTGATAATTTGTGGCCCAGCATAGAAAACTTATACAAATTGTATGCATTTTAAACTCTGTTTTCTATCGTGAGTTGCTAGTATATGAAAATAACATTCGTTTGTATATGTTGACAGAACCCTGATAGTACCTTTCCAAATTCACTTACTAATTCTAATTAGTAAGAAATTTTTTTGGATTTTCCACACACACAATCATATCATCTCCAAATAATGTCAGTTTCAGTTCTTCTTTTCCAGTCCTTAGGTTTTTTTTGTTTTAACTGTTTCTTCTTTATTGTATGAATAGGACTCCTAATACAGTGTTAAATATTGTGAAAGCAGACATCTTAGTCTTGTTTCCAATCTCAATGGAAAGGCTTTAAACAATTTTCCATTTAAGTAGTTTTTATAGATACTCTGTATCAAATTAAGGAAGATTCAGGATCCCATTTTGATAAGTTTTTGTGTGTGGTTTGTTTATTTCTCATACATTCCTGAGTAAGTATAAATAATAACAAAGTGGTTGGATCACAACATATAATTTAATAAAGTCCTAAATAATTAATTTTGGTTGACACTCATGGCAGAGACTATTAGTGATCACCACTATCCCTGTGTCTCTCTAAAACGATGAGTTTCCTTTGTGATTGGAATAACCAGGTAACTCGTTCTGGTCAATGTAACCTGATCATCTTGAGGTTTGTCACCTCTAGACCAAAGTAGTTAAAAATGCAATGTGCCTGACCCACCCAGTCTTCTCCCCATCTTCCCCCTCCTTCTCACTTGTGCCCCCAACGCTTTTCCCCTTGTGCCAATGGATGACACCAAGGCAGCTATGATATGAAGGACCCACAAGCCTCCTGGGTCCCTGAGTCACCATTTGGGGGAGAGCAGTTTGGAACAGGCAACCAACTGCATCAGACAGTGGCCTGAGACAGAAAGAAACTTTTATTTTATTAAGCCACTGGCAGCCTGGGCATGTTTGTTATGGCAGATAACCTTACTTATCCTGACATGAAATTTTCTCTCCTAAGAGCAGTACATGAAGGAAAGGATCAAAGGCCAATAGGGATGTACTAAAATCTTCAGTGCTTCAATAATGGATCACTTTTCATAAATGAGGAAAATGTTCACTCTTCCACACTGGTAAAAATTATTCGAGTGACCAGCGTATTCTGTCTTTGGTCATCTTTTTCTGTGGTCAGTGCAGATAACTCTTTTGCTCTCATCTCATCCTCTTTCTCTACTTTTCATTTGCTCATTCTGCCATACAGTCTTCTTAGAGATGCCAGCATACCAACCCGGCACTACCACTAGGTATCAGCCTCAAATGCTCCACAAAACCCACCTTGTGACCAGTGGCCACAGAAGAACTTTAGTACAACTCTAGTCATGTTACCATGTTAATGAGTCATACTGAACCATGTTATGAAGTTGTTCCCTCAAAGAAATAACAGCGTAAATATCACTGGCAAGAGTTTGCTTGTAAAAGACATTCAAGATTGTTTCCAAAGGCCAACTATATACCCAGCAACTGTTTTGACTGCATTTAATTAAATACAAATGAAATGATCAACATAAGTTGCCATTAGGCAATTATTTTGCTGGTATTCTGTCTCTTTTGAGACATAATTGCCTACTGCATTGATCATCTAGAAAATTCTTTAACTCAATTGGTTGTAACAGATGGAGAGTTAATATCAGTTTAGAGCAATCAAGAACTTTTATGTGAATAACACATTTATATTAATACTACACACTTTAGATCACAGAATATTGCTATTTTTATCTTTCTCTATCCCTGGGCCATCACTGTAGAGATGTGAGATGTTAATTATATTTTTCTGATTAACCATTTTAAATAAATGAATAAATTAACAATAAAAATTGATGTTTATCTGAAAGTTTACCAACTTAAAGGTTTTCTCTCATTTTCAGAATAATCGGAACTTTTATTCTCTTTCCCAAAATGTACATAAATGCAATAAGAGTGCATCTGCTTCATTCGCAAAAGACATTAAGATATTTTTCCGTCCCTAAAGTAATCAGACAGGGTTATCATGGAACCTCACAAGTTTCTTCGTTTTTTTTCACAGGACAGAGTCAATATTGAATTTTCATCTTATATAAGCATTTAAAATATTAAGCTAACTTAGATCCACTGTTAAATATATCACAGTCACTATGCACATTTGTTCAAGGAAGATGAGAAATTCATTTGGGTCTAAGGAGACCAGCTATTCCGGACTTTTCCTTCGAGTGTAGCCAAAGGTCTTGCAAGTGTCCCACTGGCTTGTAGGAAGGGCCGACACATTGCTGTGTGCACCCTAAAATTGAGCCCTTCTCCCAGGGGGCCCAAGAGGGTTTGTCTGTATATATTTGTATAGAGATGTAACAGGAAAATTTCTCTGACTTAGAGAAAAGTTTTGTGGTCATTAGCCAAAGTGAATTAAATTCTTATTCAGAAGCTCCAGGACTGCCAGTTACAAGGGCCAATGTGAGTGTAGTCTGAAATGACTAAGAAGGTATTGTGACAAGGGGACCCAGTACCCAAAGAGACAACTATCTACTAGTTCAACCATTGTAATAGTTGGTCTAATAATCAGATCAAAAGGCAGCTTTAAAAACTTCGTATTTCTAGCTTGATAAATTATCTTGATGAACTACCTGATTGGTCCAAGTTCAAATTACTTAGAAGAAAGAAATGGCTTAGGGTCCTGGCCCAAATATTCAGAACAAAACCAAACTGCTTGTCAGCTTCCCAAATTATTGCTATCAAAACCAGACAAAAGAGGGAGAAGATACCTCCTGGAACCTGCCCACGTTTTAACCAACGCAATTCTTTTGCAGAGCGCACACCTCAGCCAGAAGTCGGAATGCCGGTCCAAGTGCACACGCTCTGGCTTCGCCATCGTGCTGACTCTTCAGATGACGGTCGTTTTTTCCTCTCCTGCTGCCAACTGCGCCCGAAGCTCACCAGCCTGTGTTCTGAAGCCAAGAGTTCATAGGAAACCTTGCAACATCTCATGCAATTGTAATGCAGTTAGTGAGGCGCCCTCCTGCTGGGCCCCTCCCCTCCACGCTCTGAGCCTCCAAAGAAGTCAATCACCACGCCAAGTTCAAGGGGCTCCAGGCCGGGGGCGGAGGCTCAGGCTGCCCCTGTACTTTGTCCTTTCTGCTGCCTGCCCTGGGATCCTCCTTTGAGCAGCATAGAGGGTGGGTCCAGTGTGATGCCTTTCCAAGCACCACGGAGCGGAAGCTCCCTGGTCAAGCTCTCTCCAAGTCATCTCATGATAGAAACAGGGCACAACCAACTTTTCCAGATTGTGTGCACTTGCAAATGAAGCTCTGAAGGGAATGAATTTGCATTAGGCAATTCATCAAGCAAATTCACAAGATAACTAACTTCCAGAATGCCTCCCCTCCCTCGTTCATCGAATCTTATATTTTCTTTCTGATGATTTATATTAGAGTCATCCCCAAATTCTTGCTTGAATATACTTTAAATTACCAGTTACCACACCAAACACCCAGATGGGGAGTTTTAAATATTCTCCCACTGAAAGAAACCAGGGCTCTTTGAAGAAGTGGATGACTCCAGGCCTGGAGCAAGGAAAGATGAGCTTAGAACACATTTTTTAAAACATTGTTTAGAAAACGATGGAGGTGTGTTGATATGATTCAGAGGCAGCTTGGTGGGGAGCTGGGGGGGGGGCGAATCCCACTGGCCAAATCCAGGACGATTTGAGCCACAGAATAGTGATGGGAACAGATTAAAATCCATTGCATAAAATAAGAATTTTTAAGTCTGTACTGATATAAATGAATGAATAAATAAATGGAGAGAAAGAACAGCTTTTCCTCACTGCCAATTGCCCAGTAGAAGTGTCATAAAATCTCCGTTTTGCCACTATCATTGTAACAGTGCCACTATCATTGTAACAGTGCCACTATCATTGTAACAGTGCCACTATCATTGTAATAGTTGGTTAAGGCATGAATCCTCAATGGAGGCAAAAACTAATGGATGAAATTTTGATAAGGAAGATAATAAAGACATCGTCTCCAAGTATCTTCCCCCAAATTATTTATTACCACCAGGAAAATAGTAAATTTAAAATGGAGAAATCTCGCAGACACCACCCTAACCAAGTGATGGAAGCCAACGTCTATATTGACACAAAGTGACCTCATGTGCCTCCTGATACGATATACCGAGAAGGACACTGCATCACTTCTTCAGTGTTCCTGCCAAAAATGCAAACTCTGAATTTAAGCAAGAGAAAACATCAGACAGACTCAAATTGAGAGACTTTCTACAAAATAGCTGGGCTATACACTTCAAAAACGTCAAGGTCAAGAAGACAAAGAAAACTGAGGAAACAGCCAGGTGAAAGTCAAGACTTTGGACCATCTCTGGGAAGTGAGGTGTGACTCCAAAGTGTAGTAGGAGGACAGTGGATAGAGTTTCAGAACGGATTATGCACCATGTTAAAGTTACTCATTTTAGTACTTAGATTGCGATTGTGTCACAGAATCTTCTTGTTCTTAAGGAATTTATGTTAAAATATTTAGGAGCAGAGGGAGCACGTGGCATGCCACTTACTATCAATTCATTTGGGAAACATAATTTTATACGTTATATACATGTATATATGTATGTATATGTATATGTGTGTGTGCATATGCTTGTGTGAAATGAAAGAGAAATCCAAAGGGGAAAAACCTTGGCTATTGGTAACTGGGTAAATGGGAGTTCATTGTATCTCTCCCACTCCTGTATAAATTGGAAATTACATCAAGTAAAACTCACAAAAAAATTATCACAAAGTGAAAGAAAATTAGTGACGCAGGTAAACACTGAGATCAGCCATGAGTGTCAGAAAAGGTGCTGGACACAGTGAGAGCATATGCACCTCGGGCACTGCCTGGGCTCCTACGGGAGACAAGGTGGGCTCATGCACTTGTCCGTGAATGTGAATTCCACGGCAAACTCAACGAGTTAACCCAGTGGCTCTCAACCAGGGGTGACATCGTCCTGCTGGGGACACCTGGCAATGTCTGTTGACATTTTCGTTCTTGCGCTTGGGTGAGGGCAATGGAGTGTTGCTACTGGCATCCAGTGGGTAGCAGCCAGGGATGCTGTTCAACAGCCCACGACACAGATCCCCAACCACAGGCATCTGGTCCAGAATGCTGATGGCGCTGAGGATGAGAAACCCGGGGCCACACGTTGATTTTCAACAACGACGTGGTTAGAAGATTGAATTTAAGAGACTTAATTTCATAAATTAAAACAGTTTCATAAAGCCTCAGAATATATTAGAAATTCACAGTTCCCATCATTTTCAAGGCTGATGACAACAAAGATTCAGCAAACAGCAAAGGCAACACTTCTAGTTTAAGAACAAAAGAACCTTCCCAGCTTTCACTGAAGGTCCATATAGAATGCAAGATTTATGTGCCTTTCTTGTAGTTATGGATTTAATACACATCTATAGCCACCTTAAAAAGGAAACGTCATTAGCCAGAAAGTAGGATTCAACATTTTTATCTTTGAATCTTAATATCTAAGATTAAAATGTTTTAAGGGCTTCCCTGGTGGCGCAGTGGTTGAGAGTCCGCCTGCCGATGCAGGGGACACGGGTTCGTGCCCCTGTCCGGGAGGATCCCACCTGCCGCGGAGCGGCTGGGCCCGTGAGCCATGGCCGCTGAGCCTGCGCGTCCAGAGCCTGTGCTCCGCAATGGGAGAGGCCACAACAGTGAGAGGCCCCCATACCACAAAACACAAACAAACAAACAAAATAATAAAATGTTTTAAGCTTTCTAAATATTTTCTGTTACTTTGTGCTGTTATGTGAAGTGACAAACACATCTATCCTACAGACAATTACAAGCTCTCTAAAAATAGTTCCTTTTAAGTATATTGGATTTTTAAAAACTGCTAATCCCCATTATAAAAAAAATGCTAATCTAATTCAAACTGGTGATAGCAACATGGAGGAAATGCATCTAGATGACAATAATGGGTTTTGAAGAGTTTACTCCAATTTTGGTCATGCACTAAAATGCCCTCATCAGGATGTGATAACACACGGCGTGCAGCCAATGCCAGGAATCCATTCCTAAAATGAGTTCAGACATAATTGCAGCTTTTGACATCCTCCACGTTAGCATCCTTCTAAATCATCTTGAAAAATATGTTAGGCTTTCAGGTTCGGTTATTTGGTTGCTTAAATCTTATTATAACCATCAACAACAGTTTGTTAATATAATTTCTTTCCATCCCTCCTCTTACACTGTCATCTGGAGTCATCTGTTACACTGTCATCGGAAATCCCAAAGGGAACTGGTCTTGCTTCCATCCTTTACTTTATCTAACTGCTACCTTTAAGAACTACAACTCCATATCTTTTAAAACATGGATTCTCTTATCGTATTTCAGCTGACAATTGGCCTACTTACTTTTCTATTCCCAGCACTTGGTATACAGATTGGTTATTTAGACTAAACTAACTCTGGGTTTTGTTGTCTTGAAATTTTTTGATGTTAAAACCTAGAACCTTGTAATTCAACTATACTTCAATAAAAAATCAATTTAAAAAACCCCTAGAATCCTTTGGTTTATTCTCTCCCTTTTACCTAAAGAAAAAGAAGATTATTGTTATTTTTCATGAAGATTTCAGATTTACTGATCTATTTAGTGTGGTCACATCAAGGGTTTTCTCCTATAGATGGAATCACCAGCTGTTCGAATCAGAACACATACCCTGGACACTCCACATTCTCCAGTGCTGATGTCTTCCCACAAAGCATTGCATTTCCTTCCACCTCTCTGGTTATGAGATTGCAAAAAGAATGCAGAGTCTGTCTTCCTCATATTAAGACAAAAAAAAAAAAAAAAACCTGGGGTAGGAGAGAAGAAAAGAATATTTTGTACCTACCATACAATAGCAGCTCATGTTCTAAGTATTTTAAATATACCACTATTTTATTCTTCTGATTTAAAATGGTGCCTACCTAGCAACCCCAATATAGCCTGTATCCATCGTTAACCCTGTCTTGGAAAGATATTATTCCTATAAGCTAGTACATGATGAGTTCTCAAAAAATATTTCTTAAATAAATGATTTATACCTATGAAGATACTTACAAGGTGATTTAAAAATATACTAAAATCATGACACTGTTACTGAAAGTTAAGATTGATTAAGAGCTTAATGGCAGAATCTGGGCCAAATCTCCACAAAGTGTGATGCTAATGGAGCACTGTTTAAAAAATAAACGATCAAAACCAACTCTTTCAGGTTAAGCCCCATGACCAACTCAGGCTGTGATTCAAGGGGGACCAGCTGCACAAAGGAGAGGAAGAGCCCACTCAGGACCCCAGCCAGAAGCCAGGCAGCTCTTCAATAGAAATTAAAGGACGGGAATTCCCAGAAAATGGCAGGACAGAGAGTGTGGGAGCTTGGGGTGCACATGTTACCCTGGTAGGTAAAACCCAGGGGGCGGAGCAGGAAGAGTGCGAGCAGCAATGCAAACTGGGAGCCGGGTCCCCATGCGCTGTGTCTGTTCTGCATTCCAGGCAAGGAGACGGTGATAGGGCAAGAGGGCAAAAGTACACTAGATGCCGTCTACAATAGAAAACAACCAAGCCGGACCCCGGGCTCAGACCCCTCCCCCCACCGGTGGAGAAAGTTATCTGTCTCTGCTCACTTCTCACTGTCTCTGCTCAAGCCAAAACATTGAGATCCAAAGCTCTTTTTTTCTTTTGCTTTATTTCAAGAATGAATAAAAAGGAAAAAATACAGCATGAGGCAACCTCAAAAGGACAACACAATAAGACAACGTGAATGCTGTTCTCAACTCAGAGAAAGAACACGCTGGGTGTAAACTGAAACCAACATCAGAAGTAAACTCCTGGAACTATTTAGCATACTCAAAGAGCTTAAACACCATCTTCAATGAGAAAGGACAGGCAATCAAAAGAAAAACAAATACCCTATGCTAACACATATATATGGAATCTAAGAAAAAGAAAAAAAAGGTCATGAAGAACCTAGGGGTAAGATGGGAATAAAGACACAGACCTACTAGAGCATGGACTTGAGGATGTGGGGAGGGTGAAGGGTAAGCTGGGACAAAGTGAGAGCGTGGCATGGGCATATATACACTACCAAACGTAAGGTAGATAGCTAGTGGGAAGCAGCCGCATAGCACAGGGAGATCAGCTCGGTGCTTCGTGACCACCTAGAGGGTTGGGATAGGGAGGGTGGGAGGGAGGGAGACGCAGGAGGAAAGAGATATGGGAACATGTGTATATGTATAACTGATTCACTTTGTTATAAAGCAGAAACTAACACACCATTGTAAAGCAATTACACTCCAATAAAGATGTTAAAAAAAAAGAAGAGAAACTAGAAAACAAGAAGATGAAAGGAAGAGATGAACAGAGAGAGAGAAATCAGTAAAGAAACAGAGACTAAAAAGATTAAAAATACAACAACAGGATTCAAATCCATGCTACAGACTGTGAACAACAGAAGATGTAACCATTAATATGGCATACAAATTTGAGATTCTCTTTTCAACAGAGAGGAAAAGGACAAAGAAAGGAAAATAATAATTTTGAAAAAGAACATGAGAAATGAGAGCAGAAAACAGTCTAAACACACACATACACACACACACACACACACACACACACACACACACACACACACACACACACACACACACACACACTGGTAGTTTAGAAGAGATCTCTTGTCCCCCACCCCTCCCAACCTACAAAGAACAGAAGCAATTATCAACTACGTTACTTTCTAGAAGTGAAACAACACAACCAAAAGGATATGGATTTGCTGATTGAGAAAGTTCACAGCTTTTCATGTAAAAACCATAGATGAAAGGCATATTTATATATTCTCTAGCAAGTGATGAAAAACTTCAAGGAAGAAGGAGAAAGAACATCCTGCTGACAGCGAGATAACCCAGAGTTTATCTGCACAGGAGAACAGTGAGAAATGGCCTCAGATCCATCCTTTGGAACGTGAAATGCCAGACCAGGAAGCATCTACAGATGTCAGAGGGGGAGAGAGTTGTGACCTAAATATATGACCTAGCCAAGTTATTTTTCATTTGCGAAACAAGACCAAGAGCAATTCATAGCCTAATAGTTTAATTATTAAACAGAAATTACTAAAAACTAATGATTACGCCTTTAACTTAGAAACCAGAAGAAATAGGAGCCAATACCCAGTGTACTAAATAAACCGGATATCAGTGAATTAGAACACATACAAATTTATATGGTAAGTCCAACATCTAGCTCATTATTAAAACTATGGTTTTTTAATTTTAATTCATCTGAAATTTAATTAAAAATGATATGAGGTGGGTCAGTCAGGTTGGCCAGTTTCATTTGTTGAGGAATCAATGAATCAAAGTATCAAAGGTTACACTACATTTTAAGACAATATGTGTATAGCAGTGAGGTTGGAAAAACTTTCCCAAGTAAAACCACAAACCTAGATGCAATAAAGGAAAGGAGGGACAAATTTCACCTTGAAATGTTTTTTAAAACAGCATGCCCTATAATACCACCCACAAAATAAAAATACAGATGATTCACCTCTTCTACCACCCATGTGACAGACAGACAGACATGGTGACAGACATCAATATCCCCGAGATACTAAAATTTTCCACAAATTTGTAAGTAGAAGAGTGAAGAACAAATAGAGAAATGGACAAACATATGGGTCAACAATGAACAGAAGAGAAAATTCAGATAAATAGTAAATGTGTGGTCAAGGTCATGTAAATTGAAGCAATGAGGCGATCCGAGTCCTCACTCCCCACTCTGGCACAAATCATGACTATTGGTAACACTTGGTGCTGGCAAAGACATTGGAAAGGGACATTCTCCTACAATGCTAATGGGGGAATGAATCACTGCAAACTTTCAGAAAATAATCCAGTATTATCTATCAAATACTAAATTCACATTTCCTTTTAACCAGGCAATTTTACTTCTGGAAATTTGCCCTATAAAATAAACATTCCAGCATGTATATTCATCCATATAACTGTGGGGCTTTGTTTGAAAAAAATTTAAAACCTGGAAACAACCTGATGCTCACCAGTAGAGACAGGCTTAAATAAACTTTCCTATAGGACAAAACACACGGAGTATTAAATCATTCTTTTAAAGAATGTGTTTTGCATTATTTATTAGCCCAGGGGATATTCATGACACATCATTAGCTTACAAACATAAAGTTACAGCATAATCTCATCTCTATAAGAAAAAAAGTCAAAATCAAGATGTACGTAATGTGTATTATGGATAGGTGGAGAGGTATATTCAAAGTTAGACAAGGATGCAAACTGTACCACCATGAAATGATATTGATTATCTGATTACCTAAGGTGGGAGTAGAGGATGGAGTAGGAGTAGGGAAAACTACTAACTCTTTCTTCTGATAATTTTAGATTTCTTACTTGTTCTAATTTAATAACAAAAATTAAAAGTATAAAGCACCAATAAAATAGAGAAAACGCAAACACATTACTTTTGGAAGGAGAATGGAGACAACAGCAAATAGGGCTTTGCAAGATAGTAAGAGACCGTTCTGTATAGAAACCTATGAAAATAGCTTTAAAAATCTAAATGAAATGAAAAAAATAAACATATTGTAGAAATGATCAAATAGTACTTATTCCAGGAGGGCAAGGATGTTTTAATTCCAGAAAACTGGTAATATAATTAATCATATCAGTAGATCAAAAGATAAAATGACTTTAAAAATGTATGGATAAAACAGAAATAAAAGGATATTTCCTTGGCATACTAAAAATACACATTAACATACTTCGTGATTAAATCATAAAGATACATTTTTTAAAAATCAGAAACATTGATGCCATTCTAGTCAATTCAGTAAGTTCATAAAAAAATGAATAAATTTTGGAAGAGTAAGACAAAAATATTATTCACAGATTGTCTGCATTAGAAGAGGACGTAATGAGCTGTATCACTATTACAACTAACTAGATAAGTCATAGACAGTGAGATAGAAATAGGTATAGAAAATTTATATTGTTTCCTGTACAGGAGCAATAAAAAGATAGAGAATATAGTAAAAAGGAGTGCATTCACAACAGAAACAAAAAATATAGAATACCAAAGAATGATTTTAATAAAAATGTTTAAAGTCAACAGCAAAATCGATTGAGCCCCAAACAAAAAGGCTTAAATCAAAAGTCTTATCATGTTGATTTAAATAGAAAAATTAATAACATAAATATGACAATATGTCCAGTCTTCCCAAACTAACTTATAAATTTAATTTAATTCCATTTGTACTCCAAATGGGATTTCTTCCCCTCATAAGATGATTCTAAAATTTATCTAGGAAATAAATAAAGAAGAACAATCAGAAAATGTTTGGGATAGAATGAAAGGGACTTGATAAAATGAACTCCAAAGCTACAATAGTTAAAACAGTGAGGCACTGGCAAGAGAATAGACTGATGAAAGGGCAAAAAATAAAACTTTACCCACACGTGTATAGGAATTTATCATGATGAAGGTGCACTTCAAAGCAGAGGTTAAAGTCTTAATAAATGACTTAAGTTTAAATGACTAATTAGAAAAAATTTTAAGTCAAATCCTCCATCTCAGAAAACATTAAAATTAATTCCTGATGGATTTTTAAAAGTAAAATACCAAAATAAACCACAAAAGAAGATGAAAATGTAGAAAATACTTCAACTTAGGGGAGGAACGATAGTGTAAATGGACACATAAGCAAAAGAATGCTATAAAACAGTGATAGTTTTAAACACACCAATTTTATATACAAGCAAAAAAATGAATGATAAACCACTTGAAACCACTCAAAAGATATATGATAAGAGTATATCATTAATCTATAAAAGACTTTTACAAATTAATAAGAAAAAAAATAAACACCCCATTAGGTAAATAGACCAAGGCCAGAATCAAACAATTCACAAGAGAAGGACACCAGAGAGCCAGTAGTGTGTGGTAATAAAAAGTTCTACCTCTTGTAATCAGAGAAATGCAATTTAAAAGAACAACAAAGCATCAGTTCTATGGCATCAAATCTACAAAAATTAAAGAACACAAAATGCCCAGTGTGGGTGAGAATTTGGGGAAATGGGTACTTTCATGCATGACCTATGAGTGTTATTTTATATGCAATCTTTCTGAAATGCAATTTTATAAAATGTTTTAAATTGGGCACAACCTTTGACCAGGGGATTCCACTCCTAAGAACTCTTCCTAAGGGAATATGCAAAGGCAATTGCAAATAATTTTGTGCCTTGTCGTTCATCACGATGATATTTATAATGGTAAAAGTTTTAAACGACCTAAATGTCCAACTGGGGCTGGTTAAATGAATTTTGCCTCTTCTCTCTGATAGACTAGCATCTATTCTGTCTTTTAGACTTATGTTAAGAAAATTTGTTCACATGGGAAACAGTCACAATCTATTGTCAACTGTGAATCATAGGTAACAAAACAAAACAAAGAACAGAATTCCAAGTTGGTAAAGTAATGACCACCCATGCATTGAAGAGAGACTATAAACATAGGGGGCCATGTCTTCCCTTTGACTTGCAGAAGTTTTACAATGAACATGGTGTACTTTTATACATAGAAAACAAAAAATCTCATTTTTGTGACCATTTTTTGTTATCAAGTTTCCAAATATTCCTAACCTAAACAGAGTCCTGGGAAACATAAACAAGTTGGCAGCCTTTCAAAGAAAAGACAGGGGAGGACTCTGAGTTTTTGGCAAAGCAGTGTTTCGTCCCTGAGCTTCCCTGCAGGGCAGGGAAGCGCCCACTTAGCCAGGACTCAGATGATGGATGTATTGCTCATGGATGGTGCACGTCTGTAATAAGTGGTGTCATAACTCTGACAAGTAAGCTTGGCACATTTGCATTGAGATAAAAGTAAACAGGGCTTCCCTGGTTGCGCAGTGGTTGAGAGTCCGCCCGCCGATGCAGGGGATACGGGTTCGTGCCCCGGTCCGGGAAGATCCCACATGCCGTGGAGCGGCTGGGCCCGTGAGTCATGGCTGCTGAGGCTGCGCGTCCGGAGCCTGTGCTCCGCAATGGGAGAGGCCACAACAGTGAGAGGCCCGCGAACCGGGGAAAAAAAAAAAAAGTAAACATACAGAATCAAGGAAAAATGGTATTTATTCAACAGGTTTGGGGTGCCAGTCGCAGGACAGACTGCCAGTTGGCTGCCACTAGGATAGCAGTAGGGTGAGGTGTCTGCCCTCAAGTTGCTTATAACCTACTTGGAGAAGGAAACAAAGAGGGAGAGAGAAAAAATGCAAACAGTTTTTCCAGTATAGACTGCATTATTGCAAAGCACTGGGGTGCGTTACTGGAAGAATGCTCTGAAGAGAAAACGAAGTGCTACAATTAGCTACCCAGCTGCCACTGTCTTCTCCTGCTCCAATCTCCTGAACGGGGTCGCAGAGTTTTGCAAGACCTCACAGAATGCTACAAGTCTAAGAGTTGGCTGTTTGCGGAGCACACATTCGCCCCCTGCATGGAGCTGCCCTCCGCTGCACCTCTGGATCCTTGCCCTTTGCACGCATTCCCAGCTCTCCACCCCTCACTTTCCCAGCCCAGGTGTTGTGCCCCAGCCTGGACATCCCTCCCTCTTTTCCCTTGGTCAGTAACTATGTGACCAGAAGACCCTCCACCCTACCAAGCCCAGAAAACCAAAATAAAACCCTAACAGCCTTAGGAGATAAAATTGTGAGTAAGATACAAAAATTAGGGGACAATCACTTACAGAAATGAGGGAAGGGATATCCTGAGATGAGACTGGAATGAATGAATGAATGAGTGAATGAGTAAAAGGTTTAATCTAATCATCATAATTACTAATATTTAATAATTTATATAGCATAGAGTTTCAGAATATTGAAAGAAAACTGTAACATCAGACCCCAAATGAAATAGAACATTTAAATTAAATATTCAAAGTAGACGTCAGAAGCTTAGTGAGAGGGAAAGCCCCTTATACCCGGAAGGTGGAGTCAGAAGCTCCCTACCTGTCACAGACATCACTCTGCTCACAAACACTCCTGCTGGTTCCCCTTCCAGACACATGGTCTCCTCCCCTTGACATTATGTGTGGCCACATGACTTGCTTTGCCAATGAAATAGTAGCAGAAGTGACGTGTCACTTCCAACAAAAGCTTTAAGAGTGAGTACCCGCTCCACCAAGCTCTCTCTTTCCCTCTCCCTCAAGCGGAGGGCCGGCCGTGTCCCAGATCAGAGCTGTGTGTCAGCGGCGGTCCCGGCCAGCCTTCCAGAGGCATATAACATGAGCAAGAAATACACCTCAGTTGCTTTAAGCCTCTGAGATTTGGGGGCTCTTTGTTACCTAGCTTACTGTAACTATCATGCTGTCACAGAGCAATAAATTTAACTCTTAAGATTTCAGCCACCGAGGAGGAGAGTAGAATGGTACATGCCTGTCTGATCCTCCTCTTTCCTGAGAGAAGAAAATGCACAAGTGCATTACGAGCTGGGGCTAAATCTCAGAACTGCTTTGTCTGGATTTTTAAATAGGACACAATGGGGAACATATTAAATTAGTCACAGAAAGGGGACTTTTCTGCCCTTCGATATTCTAATTGAGAAGTAGCGACACTACCTCCCTTGCAGAATTGGGGTGAGAACTAGAAACGAGGTGGGGGACTTTTCCGGATCTCTGATTGGCCTTCGCTGACCCCCGATGACCTGTCTCTATGACCTACCTCAGGCCACAGTAGCCTGTTGTAGTGGATAAGGAGAGGGATTGCACATAAGTTGTCATCAATACAACAGCTGAAGTTTGCAAATGCTGTGATTATTTATATGAACAGAAGCGGATTAAAAGTTATCACTCTTATTACTCTCATTCAGAATTGAGGTTATCTCGAGAGAGAGAGAGAGAGAGAGAGAGAGAGAGAGGGATAATGTCCCAGCTCCAGAGCTGTGAACACACGACGTGACATCATTGACCAGGTGCGCCCCTGCAGAGGAAAGCGCCAAGGACCACAGCTCCTATGAGATGACTGAGTTGGATGTAGTAATGCCCAGAGTTTACTGTCAATCTCCCAGGTTCCCTGACCCAGAACCGGAGCCCACTTATTTGCCTGGAAGAATTTGGTTTGCTCATTTCCTGGAGTTATGAAGCGAGAACGACGCAGACGGCAGGAAAATCAAGAGAATCTCCATCAGATCCTCACTATTACATGATAGAATTTCAGGGAAAAAAATCAAATTAAAACATTCATCCAATTAGTAAAATATATGGGTAGAAATGAACCGTTTTTGGATTTTGCTGACTTCCGCGATCCCTTCGGAATTCAATTCATCATCTTTGCCAACGTCAAATCTACCAACTCAGACCCCTGTGCCTAAGTTAATAATATTTCAACTGGAGAATTTGGGAGAGTTGTGAAATTCATAAAAGAGATATTTGAAACTCTTCATAATTATGCCAAGTATATCTAGATTTATCAGAACCACCTGTATTTGGGGGTGAGAAAATGTCATCTTTAACAGATAAGTTAATTAGTCCAGTAGCCTGAGCATTGACCAGGGAACCAGAAAGTTTAGCCTAGTTTCTCCTCCCAAAGTCTTAAGTTACTGAAATGTGACCACAGCCATCTCCCCCTCCCAGGCCCGCGACAGCGACTCGGTGACCAGGGGATGCCTTCCAAGAAAACACCTTTTGAAGAATTATAGGTACTAGGCAGATTCTCTCTTCAAGGTAAAGCTAGCTGCTTCCAGGCTGATGGATTCTTCAAGTGGCAAAGGCAGGAGGCTCTTCTGACAGCAGGAAAGGGCAGATCTTAAAGCCTCCATCCAGAGCCTGGTACACTTCCAAGTGCTGAGCCCAGGGATTTATCCAGACAAAGGGCTCCCCTCTGCAGTGAACGTTTCATCTGCTTTATGAATGAATTACAGGCAGTAAGGAAGGGCAGATATCAAAGTGCATCTCCCTATAGAAAGCTATTAATAATAATCTTTATTAAGCTTCTATTTGATGTTGTATTTCCCTATCTTCAAAATTTTTATCAGACCCACTTTAGGAATTAAGATCCTTTCACATTGACTATTGTGGGATTTTATTTTAATTTTCCGTTTTTTCCTTTTCTTTATGTGGAATGCTGCGGAGAATCAGATATCATGCTTGAGAATTATAAGTTATTATTGAAATTTAAGGCGGTGTACTTTCGAGCTTGGGTATCATTGCTTTATTATTTATTTAGAAGTATTGAAACATTTGAGTTAAAATTAAAAATGTAAGATATAAATTCATCTTTCTTTGTTTATTCAGAATGTTTTATTGCACACCTGTTCTGAGACGGCCACTGCACTAATCTTCAGAAATACCAGAAAGAAATACATGTATTTTTTCAGAGTTTTTTTTTTACCTCACAGTCCCAAACTCTTCATAATTTCTTACATTTGAAAAGTTCTATGCAACTCCAAAAACGGTTTCCTCTTCTCTCTTTTCTGTTTTACGTGTATCCCCAAGATCTCAGTTGACACCAGAGACTTCTGTGGTTAATATGCTTAATTAATATCTGTTAGCCAACCTCCTTAGACCATCGTCTATAAAGTACATTTATAGGACTAATTTGTTTTTACTTTCATTTAGGTGCGCTAATGCAAATTAAAGACATTAACTAATCAGGCATGAGAATAATTTATAAAGAAAAAGAAAGGGGCATGTCTTTTCCAACATAAAGTATATGGAATTGCTACAGAAATGGCCCAAGTGAGCCCTACTGGTTTATTCAATAAGGGTCCTCTCAAATTCCATCTGTGAACATTTGGTCAGTCCTTTTATGGAAAAAAGACATTTCTCCAGGTTCATATTAATTTTTGTGCACATCTGCACATTCACCTAATCCCTGCCCACATACCACTTCAATTAAAATTAACGGAAGTCAAATCCTTGAGTGGTTTTAATTGCAATATGTAGATTATAAATGGCGCCCATCTTTAACCACACAAAAATGATTTCTTTCCTTAGCCTCTCTCTCAGGAATAATATTGAAGCAAAGGGTTAGTTATTGTGGAAGAATTTTCATTTATTGTGTTTCAGCTCCAAATGATACTGAGACCTAGCAGTGGGCAAAAGGCCAATGAAAATTAATGCAAAAGTACAATTAAGGAATATTTTAAAGAAATGCCTTTTCATTCTATTCAAGGGCAGACGGTGATGTGCGTTGCCAGAAAGAGGATAATGTTGGGCATGCTTTAATGAGGCAAGCATAATTATATGTCAGCTCTATAAATGATGCAGGAAATGGCTTCTTCTCTTAAGTAGGTTAAATATTGTCCTTACAGCTGGTTTACAATAGTCACAAAATACTCCTCTCACAGATTCCTCAGAGATACACTTTAAAATGGATTGTATCCAAATTATCTGTCCTTTAAACTAGCAGAGTAAGATTTAATGTTCTCTTATTTCATTTATGGGCATACCCCACGACTGCATTTCGGCTTGCTAAACATTTTCAGCCCCGTGCTGATCTACTGAACCTTATTTATATACTCAAATTAAAACAATAGGTAAGATCACTATTAAGAGTTCTGCTCTGGTTTGTTTGTTCTGTTCAGAGCAAAAATTTCTATGTCTGCACCTCCTTAAAAGCAACAAGTAATTGACTCTCGGTCAATTACAAGCAGAACCGCTACTACACACTATCAGCATTTTTATCTTAAAGAAGTCATTACCGTGTCTCAAATCATAAGCTAAGATAAATAGGATTGGCCATTGAAACAGAAAATATTAAGAAAGAAAAAGTCAAAGATGACACCCAGAAATGTCAATGAGGTTAATCACGCTTAGAAAAGACGACCCTAACCTTCAGAACGCATCAGAGCTGGAGTTGGAGCATGGGTTTTCATTTTACTACTGTATAGCCTGCTTCACAACGACTTGGACAAATACAAAACAAGAATTACAGTGCACCATAAGTTATTTTAATATCCCGTAGTGGTGCGTACTTCCAATGAAATCCCAAGACTATTATTATAGTTCTCTGTTTGTGTGAAAATGTCAAGTTGTTTCGAGTGACTACATACACTAAATTATATATAACTGTTACTTTATAGCTAATAGGCACTAAAATTACTTTAAAACAGAAATGTAAAGTTATATTTTCATCCTTTTTGACAGACAATAAAGCTTATTTATGAGATACAATTTTTCAAGCATTAAAACATCTCATGTTTACAAAAACATTAAAAAATATTATTACTTGATATTTAAAAGAATGAAAAAAGCAAAACCATTAGGAAAGTATTTGTCCTGCTCGGCGACTTCTCTCTTCTGTCAAACTGTCATAACTTCGTTTATGAACGTTACGAGTTTAAATACTTTTAAAATTAAAAAGATTTGCAGGTTCAAACAGAGGCCAGTGATTTAAGGTCTGTCTTGTTTCACCATGCGTTGGCACAAAATCCTTTCATACGTACTTTATGTGAAATGTTGACGTGATAGATCGTACCTGTGTGTTTTCATCTGGATCCCAAGACATGTCCTTTGATTGTCCTATGGCTGCGTCACTGGTTGGAGTTTGGTTTTGCTCGTAAACAAAGTCTCTCATTTCTTCTTCTGCAGGGGGACTAGGCTGCATGATAAGTCCTTAGGCTTCTGCTTCCTCCAATCCATCCATCCATCCACAGCGCTGGTGGGAAATGAGCAGGTAGAGCGCAGCACCTGCTCTTCCCCTGGGAGACTGTTCATGCTATTGAGGAAGAGACAGAGAGAGGCAAAAGCCCTCCCAAAGTCCCACAGCTCCTCGTGGCATGCTTTGCCCTTTGCACAATGCTAAATGATGATGCCAACTGGCCAGGGGTAGCAGTCGACCCCCAGAGACAGGTCCCGCCTGTAGGATTGATACTGGAAAGTCAGTCCACCCAGAGGCTGACACTGACCGCTCTGGCTTCTGGGGTCATGGCTACTGCCATGCACTGGTACCAGTGCACCAGAGCACTGTACCAGTGCTCTCTCAGCAGATCACGGGCTGCCCTGAGCCTCTAACCAGCTCCTGGGAAACGCTGGAAGCATCATGCTCTGTATGGGGGATGGCTTTGTTCCGGGCAACACATGAGGAGTCGGGGCCTCTGGATCTAAGGGCGCCCGACTGTAAGTCCAAAGCCAAATGCAAGGGAAAAAATACAATAACAAAGGATTCCAAGAAAAGTAATCCTTCCAGAGGGACCTGCAGGAAAATCACTTTACAGGGGCGCTGGGTGGACACGGGGCTTGGGGCTGCCCACCATCCATGCCCTTCCCAGCAGCACCCAGATTTCCTTTAGAAGCATTGCTTCCTCCCTCCCAGAAATCTGAAAATAGGGGCTCTGGAGTTTTGTCCTGAGAACAGAGGTGTCTCCATCATGTCGGACGCCCCTGCTGGGAGAACGCCCTGGGCTTCTTGTTTTCTAGGTTTTGGAGGAGACTGGCTCATCTTCCAGCCTTCCCACCAGTTCCCTGGGGCCTCCAGATCCTGCCAGGAAATTCCCTTTTCGCTTTCAGGGACCAGAGCTGTTTTGCTCACTTTCAGCCAAAGAAGCCGTACCCTCTGTGTAGCCCTGGCATCTTTCTCCACCGTAAGCTTCGTGGCAGGATGGCAGCCTGGCATCCTTTGTGTCTGAGCTTCACACAGGGAATGGAGACCTCCTGCTTCTCCTGGCTCTGCTGCCTAAAACCTGACCCACGTCCTCTGCAGAGCCCATGTCTCAAGGCATCCACTAATGAGGGAGCACCAAGTCCCCAAACCTCCCTCCCAACAGCTGCTGGGAGCCCCCCCCCACCCCCGCAGGCCTACAGCCACACTGAGTCTATTTCAGACTGCAGGTTCAAAGCCCCTTCCCACTGCTTCTGCCGCTATGCCCTTTGCTAGCAGGATATGGGGTTTCCTTGCCTGGAAGATCAATATTCTCCTCTAACCGCCAGTGGTCCCTCCGCCCAGGATCCTCCCGGGACTTTGCCACCAGGAAGTTGTTCTCATGGCTTTGCGTTCCGACCCGCCTCCTTCAGTGAGCCCAAGTCTTCCTTCTCATGGAAGGAGAGTGAAGCCCTGAGGATCAGAGCCCGGACCACCATCTGAGCAGCAGAGGGCTCCAGCTTGGGGAGGCGCCCCCTCCAGGCAGCAGCTCAGCTCTGCAGCCCAGGGTGGGAGTGGAGTCTGGGCTCTAACACCATGGTCTCTGCAGGAGGCCCAGCAGCAAGCCGGCGGGCAGCTAAGCCAGGACACATGTTTAGCTGTGTTTTAAAAGACTCATCTCTGATCACACCCCACAGACTCTGTCCCTCCTCCCCAGGCTTCATTAACTATTAATCCAGCTCACGGGCAGAGGAAAGGGAACCCTTCTCTTCCGTAAAAAAGGAAGAAAAAGATCATAGCCTGGCAGAGTTTTGAAATAAAAAGTGTTAGGAAGACATAAATATTGTCAAACCTATTTAGCAGTTCACCAGGACATGGATGCGCAGGTACATGTGTTTATGTGTCCACACGTACAGGCGTGGGTCCCGGAAGGCAGTGGGTCCTGGGAATGGTCATGAACCCCAAATACTCACAAACGTTGCTAAGTAATCCTTTGATTTGGTATTGAGTTAATATTGGGTGAACCTGAGAAGGCAGAGAGATTTACCTGTTGGGTTTACTTGGGATTATGTTCAACCTATAATGGCTGATGTAACAATTTCATGCCCTAATATTTAATGAAAAAAACCCATGCTTTTCTCAGGAGTGATGTAACATATCTTATTATTCATTGACTAGATCAAATGAGGGGCTAATGAATAGATGGCATTAGCCAAGGTGAAAGGTGGTACGATGCAACCAGGTGTCTTCAGAATTTAGGTAAATAAAGGTGTTAACCCAAGTCCCAAGATACAGATGATATTCAAAAAGAGGGCTATTAAGTATATCCACTTAATACAAGAAACAGGTAGACTTGAAATCCCTGTGTTCCTCACATCTCAACATCTTCAGAGGTAAAAGGCTGCATCTCTCCTATTCCTGGATGCCTGGAGAGTTGATTGCCCAGGGAGTTTCCCCGTCACCCAGAAGGGATTCCTTCTTTTGAGAACAGAATTCCTCATTCTTGCAGGATCTATTCCATGGGATGCCAGCAGAGCTAACCCTTTCCCCACCAGCACAGGCATGGACCCTGACAGCCCAGGACATCAGTCCCCCACCCTTATAACTGTTCCTATGATTAGTCGTGGTACCCAAGCCATGCCGGTCAGAGCTGTCTCTAAGATGTTAGCTCTCTTCTCTCCAAAACTACTAGTCCTTGACCATGGTGTGAATGGCCATATTTTCTGTTAACTTGGGGGGTGGGGGGAATGAAGCCAAACAGAAGAACACAGAACCCAGAGATGAAAAAGACAGACAAGGCAGATCTCCAAGAACACAGGCTCAACTCTGATCCAGCCAAATTACTTGACCAATCCTGTTGAGTTCCTACTTTCCTGTAGGGAGTTGCAACACGGGATTCAGTCACTTGCAACCAAAAGGATCTTGGCCAAATGCTGTCCTTTGTGAGTGGTCTGTCTCTCACTTCAGCTTCTTTTGCAATTCCACAAACTTCAGTGACCCCAATAGTTAATGCACCTGCTTTTTTTAATCCCCAGCTCGATTTACAGCAATAACCACCAAGAAACACAAGTATACTTCTTTCTTAAGCAAAGGAGGGGAGAGCTTCACTGTAAATAACAAAGGGTGTTGGCTTTCATGACAGTTATCAAATTTATGTTCTTGAAAAATTGAAAAGTAAACTACATCTTAGCAGAACAAGCACTAACTATGAGTTGAGGCTGATTTAGGCCGAGAACTTGTGCAAAATTGAATTTCAAGAGGCTGTGTTCGGAGGCCAGCATTTGCTCTCTGGTGATGGGGACACAGTTGAACCAGAGGGTCCAAGTTTGGGGGAACTGGCAGGATATTGATGGCAGAACTTGTCCCAGGTCTTGGAGCACATTATATTCCCAGAGCTATGCTCCAAGCAGCACGGTAAGCAGCCGCAGGGAAGCGAAGACTGCGACATGAGGGAGCTGTCGGAGGTCATCCCAACTGAAGACGGAAGACCCTGTGTTACGGTTTGTCCTTCTGCAGCTGCCGTAGGAGGGACATCGCAGAGAAGGAAAGATACAGGGGAGGGAAAGTGAAAAGAATCAGAGTTTGGGCGTCAGATGAAGAACACAGATCAGTGAGGTTTATCCTAAACCTTGCCCCAAACACACAGAGATTCCCCCAGAGCTGCTGGCTACTCAGCGCTCACCAGTCAAAGGGAGACAGAGAAGTGGATGCCTGCCAACCCAATGTTTGATTCAACAGCTAATTCAAAACCAGGAAACAGCTGGCCGAGGTTGCAGAAGCAAATAACACCTTATTGATCGAAGTGCTGGGCAAGAGACTGGAACCAGGCAAGAGCTTTACAATGAAACTCGTGTTAGTGACTACATCACTTGTGCCGAACGGGACTTCTGACTGAGGCCATTAGAGGTCCACGCGAGGTTCGTTTCCACCCGGTGGAACTGATTTTCCCTTCTGAGAAAATTAAAGTGGGGAACCACAGAGAAGCAGACCAGAAGGTCTGAGGAAAGTGTACGAGTGTGTGACACGTGTCATGAACACGGCTGTGCATCAGGAGCTTGGACCTGGGAGTCAGGGTCTGAGGAAGGAGAACGCGAGGCTGAGGGGGGGAAAACGCATGAGTTATTTTCAGTAGACATCTTTTGACTACGCACTTATTTTAGAAGAACTTTATATCCTTCGTGGGTGTGAAGAAATTGTGAGAGCAGCATTTAACTTTTTAAAATTTTTTTATTGAAGTATAGTTGATTTACAATGTTGTGTTAATTTCTGCTGTACAGCAAAGTGACTCAGTTATACGTATATATACATTCTTTTTAATATTCTTTTCCATTACGGTTTATCCCAAAATATTGAATGTACTTCCCTGTGCTATACGGTAGGACCTTGTTGTTTATTTATTTATTTATTTATTTTTTTTTTTTTGCGGTACGCGGGCCTCTCACTGTTGTGGCCTCTCCCGTTGCGGAGCACAGGCTCCAGACGCGCAGGCTCCAGACGTGCAGGCTCGGCGGCCATGGCACACAGGCTTAGTTGCTCCGCGGCATGTGGGATCTTCCCGGACCAGGGCACGAACCCGTGTCCCCTGCATCGGCAGGCAGACCCTCAACCACTGCGCCACCAGGGAAGCCCCTTGTTGTTTATTTTTAACTTTTCTGAATAAATCGTTCCTATTTCTATGAAAAAAAATCCCTTAACACACACACACATGCATGCATGCATATACAAGCACATACACACACACACACATGCACGCATACACACCTTCTGTTTGCACCCGGGCTGCTTCTTCATTTGCTTCCAGCTTTCTTTTCTTCCGGTTACATAACCCCAGTGGCTTTCGCCTTCTCTGGGCCCCGCTGTCCAACTGCGTCCTCAGTGTCGTGGCAGCCCCTCCACCTGCTGCTCCGAGCCTGTCCCTCCTGCATTCCCTGATGCCCTGGTCTAAACGTGGTGCCACGTCAGGGCCTGCTGGGTGCTCTGCAGCTGCGTGGGGACAGTTCCTGCTTCCTTACCCCCAGGTTTACTGACAGTTGGCAGCTTGCGCTCAGATTCCAGCCACACCGTGGCCCCTCTAAAGCGTGGACAGCCACTGCAGTGACCAGGGGTTGGCATCCCTGACCTCACTCTCCACGCTAGAGATCCTAGATGGGGCAGAATCCTGCCCCTGAAATGAGAAAAGGTCCACATTTCCTGCTCTGGGTCTTTCTCTCTGTCCCTGACCTCCCTGAAAATGGTGCCTCAGAACTGGTCTCTCCTCCACGCATCACCCTGAGTCCAAGTGTGCACACCTCAGATGTTATTGAACATGCTTGTGCTTGGGAGGCAATGACATGCAGCCCACAGTCACTCCCACGGCCGTGACTCACCCCCCAGAAGAAACCTCCCAGGGGGCCCCAGAGACCCCTCCGACTTTTCTCCTGGACGTGTGACGTCTTCACGCACAGCCTGCATCTGCACTTGATTTTTTTGTGTCAGGTGATAGCTTCTGAGATTTAGTAAAAACCCCAAAATTGATGAGAAGGACTTCTGTTGGCTGATAAGAGAGGTTTCAAAGGAGTTTTAAAGGAGTCCTTTTCATCCAAGTTACTTCTGCAAACATCCTTGAGAAACAAACCAATGCCTTTGAACGGAGCCAGCCACAATTCCTTCCAAATTTCCTGGAAAGGAATACGCACACAATTAAGTGGTAAACCCTGTCCAAGAGGGTTTAGGTGTGGGGCCCTCAAGCAGACACAGCGGCCTCTTAGGTGACTGTGACCATGGCCCGTTTTGGCGCGAAAATCTGTGCATGGCTCCCTCTGTGTGGCCCAGACACCAATCACAGAGGCCCCGGGCTGTCAACCTCGATGCCACCCAGCCGTAGCTCGGTACCTTTGCTCCACTGGTTGGGCCCAGGCTCCTCCACTCCACTTCATCTGGTCCTGATATGTCACGTCAGCCCCAGATGCAAGCTAAATAAAGACAGATTCCTGATGAAATAAAAAATGGTGTCAGCACCCGCACAGAGCTTAAATTCAGGCTTTTCAGGAAATGTTGAAGATGAATGAGTTAAGGTATTCCCAGCAATCCTGGGCACTTCATCGATCATATGGAAAGCTTTTAAAATGAAGTCACAAATATCTTAAGATGAGAGAATAAAAACCGTACTAGTTCGAGACATTGTTTTTGAAACTTTAAAAGCTTATCACATTAGCCAAAAATACAGCCCTTCACTTGACAGCCTTCAACGGGTAGAATTGAGGGCATGGGCTGCTGCTTCTTACTTTTCTGTACTTTGAGAATTTTCTGGAAGAAGCCCGAGTTTTCTCTGTAAGCAGAAAAAAAAAATAAACTGCAAATCTGTCATTAATTATAAAATACTAAGGACGCTAAGACTCACACAACTTGGAAGAAAACTTCCAGCAATACTTAGGTGATGATACACACCCAGGATGTGATTTCTAGGTTAACAGTTATTTTATTTGCTTACAAATGGGTAAAGTCTAGGGAAAGAACATTTCTCTCGACATATTGCACTTGCCATGGAGGTGCAATAGCGACCTCCCTAGAAAGCACGCTTCTCATGTCGTTTTAGTGTGTAATTGTTCCAGATTTAAAATGCTGACTGCAATCGCTGAGGGTAGTGTTTAAAATGCATCCAACGGACACCTCGTCCTTGTGAAAACCAGGCATTTGCCTCTGTCCTCTGAGGAAGCTCATGATGAGGAAACCCCGAGGCGTAATGAAGAAGGATGACATCCCAGGATGAACCCAGCTTCATCCCATCAATTAAATAGACTGGATACTAGATATCTTGTTCGATACAGAAATAAAAGAGAATATGTAACTCGAAACGCATGCTGTCCTGTACACAACTGTGCCTTGCAGTGACATGCTTTCATCGGAAAAGGCGATGGAGTATTTCAGCAGTTAAAAGCATGTCTTTTCTCAGCCCTGGAGGTCTGTGGCTGGTAGAATGCTGCTGAGACAAGATTGCCGCCCTCCTGGCTGACGGGCCTCAGAGAGCTTTGATCGGTCGGCACAGGTGAAATATTATTTCAGATCCCCAATGACATTCTGGTGACATCGTCTGATGCAGTGGTCTTAGCAATCCTCATAATATTCATGGGGTAAGTCAACAGACCCCATGAAGACATCTAGTCTGGAGAGTTCATCATGACAACCTCAATATGCTCCAGTGGGGTTCACTATCATTCCCACAGAATAGTAATGACTGAAATGAAATGAACAAAACATTATAATTATGGCAACTTTCCAGTCTGAGGAAAACACTTAAGGTGGTACAACTGCTGACGAGGCGCCTGAACAGTCTCCCTCAGACACGGCCTCCAGCGGCAGCGGGTAAGGCAGGGTCCCTCCAGAACCCCATCAGATGGGCTCCTGGACACCCTTCCGGCTCCTGCCCCAGCCTGGCGCGCCACATTCAGGGAGAGCCACGTTCCCGAGGATGCCAGGACCGGAGCCCCAGAGGAGCTGGGGGCGCAGGTGGAGGCCGGGGACACCGGGAAGTAGAAATGAGAGAGAAGGAGGAAGCTGGGTGGTCTGCCCACACGTTGAGGATGAAGAGTCTAGAAGCTCCTGGATTCTTGAGAAAGCCTAGTGCTTACAGAAGAACTCTTTGGGTTTTTTCCTTTTCTTTTTCATTTGTTTCTCCTTTAAAGCTTTCATTGAAAAATAATATTCTAGGGAACCCATGGGTCAAATATGTCACATGCCCTTTTCTGTAGATTGGTAAGAATTTGCCTCAGAGGCAGAATTGAAATTCATTCATTTTAAACCTATCTTCTCCTGACAGAGGACAGTCAAGTACCAATGCCTAAAATCATCAGTACTGCGTAACTCTTAATGGCGTGGTGACACGTGATAATGGGCACTTAACACTTGGCCTGAATCCCGTTAATATACGGTGATGGAGGTTATTTGGGGCCTGAGCCTGAGCAGGACAGGCTTACTGGCCAAGCACTGACATCAGAAGCAACTGTGTGAGGCCATTTCCTTGTGTGCAATTCACACTTGTCATCACCACGGCCGGCCACACTGGACATCCAGGCAAGGACTCCTCTTAAGGTCACCTCATTAGTCAAAAGTCCATTGGAGCTTCCAGAGGAAGGGAGCATGTAGGACGCAGCAAACTCCTGGGATGGATCAGCTATTTATTTGCAGATAAAAACTTTTTCAGTTCAGAAGCAAACTAGAGGCAGGGGAGAATCATTTAAAATAGCTCAGTCACACAAAGTCATCTGAAAGGGAAAAGTGGGCCAAACCACCCGGCACGGAAGCTGAACCCCAGTGAATGTGTACAATTTCCCGAGTTAGGGATTTCTAGCACGAAGGGGTAGGCGCATTCCATCTCTGGAAGTTTAAATGCATGGGGCACGATTTGTCAAAATTGAAAGGAAATCACGGGCCATGCTCCCTGAGACAACCTCTTCCCGATGATGAACATGGTGCCCACAGGAGGCTTAAAGGAAGGGGAGGCTCCCCTCCCTGGAAAATGCCAGAAGCAGAGGGGAACCCATTCCACGTCAACCAAGGAACAAGTCATGGGAGACCAATTTGATTGCACTTCCCTGATAGAATTTCAAGAACCGCCAATGCTGAGAGCAATACACATCTTCCGGTAAAAGTTTAACAAAGCATTTGACAATACGATCTATTAGATTGCAGAACAGACTTCCAAAAGAAGTTGTGGGAGTGATCTCTCTGGGGACCTTTCAAATAAAACAGGACAAGCCATTCGACGAAGCATGTTGCAGAGAATAATTTTTTTTTTCACTATGTTCCTTGATTTAACTGGGCCACTTAATATTTTGGGGGTGAAAATACGATAAGCACCATTGAAACCAGTCCTCTTTCCAGAGGAAAACGTCATCAGAAACATGGGTTTGTTGATACACTTTTCGGTTTCTATCCCTTGCTTCCACATAAGAAAAGCGGGCTCTTCTCAGATGACCCCACTTCCCTGAGATAATGAGAACCCGAGCCCACCAGCCATGCCCACAGAAGGCAGAGGAAGGAATTCACCAATGCTGGCCGAGGCCACAGGCTTCTCCACCAGCAACCAAGGGATCCAGCAGTGGGATCCCACACACCGTGCCTTCCACCTGCAGCTCCACAGCCACCCCAGCAAGAATGTTAGCAACCCGGGATGCTCTCTCCCAAAAAATAACACAGAATTGTCACCGTAGCTTGACAATTCACACAACAGGCACACAACGTGGTCTGAAACCCCTTAAACCCCCGTGTCCACTATGATAAAATATATAACAGGACGTCATTTTCTATCATTCTTTCCTTTAACCAGCCGTACAAATATTTATAAGCAAGAAAACTCCAAAACCGCGTTTGTCTAAGATACAAATACTAATTGCTTCCCTAGTCGCACTCTGCTACTTTTGAGGAGGAAAAAAAATGATTTTGTTTAAAACCTTGCTACAAAATATATGCAGAATTTGTTTTCCAGTGAACGCCTAATAAGGCTACCTCTTAAGTCAAGATATGTAAAAAATTACCCTTTTCACAGCTGATAAAATACAAATTAATCCTTAGAGGGTTTAACATATGCCTATGTACTACTTCCAAATCTGAACGTACCATGGCAATTAATATGGCTTCCGTTAGCCTGTGAGGAAATCAGTAACTTTACCTTTGAAACTAGAAATAAATGCAAAGTTGACCCTGTTTGAAACGCCTCCTACCTGTGTGTGTGCAGGAGCCCGCGTTTGCTTGCAAACGTGCTACTAGAAGTGTGATTGGATGCCCTTCAGAAGATCACAATTGCCACAGCCCCTCTGTAGTGGTAGCATTGCTTCCAGAATCAGTTTGAGTTCCAAAAGCTTTAAATTGTAGTGTCTTCAGGGTATGAAATAATGTTGTTTGTATGCAACTGCAAGTTCAGTTTATTATGAGAAATGCAAACATTTTAAAAATTAAAGAAACATTTTTCTTTGTGTTCACAGTTCATTGTGTTAGTTTAACCCTGGCACTTAACCTCCACAGTTCAGTTTATAAACTCTCCTTTCATTTGTTTTTGCATGCATGCAGACTTAACCCTTGGTTACCCAGCTCTTTTTTCGAGTACCAGTAAATGAAGGCTTTTGAGAGCAAACGTGCATTTCTCCCATCTCCCGGAAGTGTGTAAGTTGGTAGGCTACACAACTATGTAATTACGTTGGCAGAAATTTGATTATTCCTTACTTTTAACGCACCATTCTTAGAAAGCCACTCAGGTCTATTTTTAACCTTCATTTATTTAGCGTACGTATTTCAGTCTTCTAAACTGGATTCAAGGCATCTGAGGCCATAACAGCTTATAACCTAAGCCAGACTGAAGTTGAAATCGGTGTCGTAATCTCATCCAATCACACTTCTCTTTGTTGATACCAAGCATTTTCCAAAATGAGCTTCACATTTATTTTTTCATCTTGGACTCAAAATTTTAGTCTACAACTAAAAGGGTCATCTCATTGTCTTCTTCAAAAATAAACCCTTCTAATTATCACAGTGCTTATTCTTTAAGTGCCTGGTAATCGGGCAGGCTTGACTCACAGTTTTTAAGGCCGGGATGTCTGTTGATACCCTGCTTTTGTGTATTCATCAGCAAAAGTCTGTAGAGTTTCCTGTAATGGTCTCGGTTTATTTACAGTTTCGCCGTCATATTTGTTTAGGCTAAAAGAACGCCTCTGCGGAGTTAAGGAGAGCAGCCCTCTTTGCTCTGAGAATTATGTCACCTCTTCTGTCCCATTTCAGCCCATGGAGCTCTTTTGACAGACAGCACGAACAAATCTGCATAAGGAAAAGTAAGTGACAGCTGGGGTCAGACTGTCTCTGTTTAATGACACTGCCAGCTACACATTTTGAATTGTTTAAATATGAGTCTACCGCTTCCACAATCATCATTTCACTGGTTCCACTTTTCATACCCAACAGCCAGGACACTGACACGTAATTACACACTTGCTGATCGTATCGCCGGTGCCGATAATTAAAACTGCCACCCGAGGATTGCGATTGCTAGTCTACAGCTGGGATGTTGTCAGGAGACAACAACTGCAGCAGCTTTTAACGCCGTCTCCTTACAGGTGGACCTCTGGTCCCGGCGCTGGAGGAACCGGCCGGCCTCCACACATCATTTGCAACGTCTCACACAAATGAAGAAAATCTATTAACAATCCAGTAAGTGGAATACAAACGCGATGACCCAAGGGTTAAACTGTCTGCTTGGACCCAGGAGTTGGATCTGTTAGGTATTGTTCTTTTCTTCCCCTCTTGTGGCTGTAGTTACCGAAAAGATCACCAAATGGTCTCCCGCCTCTGAGTACAGCCTCACGTTTTCACCTGTGAAGTTGGAGAGGCGGCAAAGACAGTAGAGCTTGGCTAACTGCTTGAATCCATGGCTGGATCCAAATTTTAAAAATAGGGGCAACTCTGGGGAAAAAAAGAACTTTAACCCCTTCCAAGTTCTTAACTAAAACTAGGTTTAATTTCTTGGGAGGAAATGAGATGGAGACAGAAAGAGACTGAGGGTGGGGACATTCAAACCTCTTGGGGGGTTGAGTGTAATCCCCACACTTCTGCCCAAGGATGTGGTCCTGCTGGTGGCATAACATCTGGTGGCTTCTGACATCCAAGTTTCTCCTCCCTCCGTGCAGGGACAGACAGAGGGGGCAGAAGTGTGAAGAGCTGCTAAAATAATCTAAATAGGGCGGCAGGGACTTCAAGAAAGACAGGAGCCGTGATGAGTAGACACGAGCTGTGGGTTTATGAATGTTACACATTAAAATATTAGAAAGAAGTAACTGGAAGAGTTAAAGCTGCCACAGACAAGTGATAATCCAAATTTTAATAGGCCCCGACAGCATGAGAGAGAGAGGCAGCTTTGCCTGGAATGAACTATATTTACACAATTCAAAAATGAGCAATTTATTCATTGTATTAGGCCGAAACCTTATCGTCACATGGGTCTGTGTGTCTTTCATGGACTGCCTGCCTTTCAAAATAACCTCCCGGCACATCTGCCCTGGGAAAATGAAGACAAGACCACTACCTGCTCCCCGAGCTGAGCTCGGGAGGAAGCGTCACACGGCAGAATTAAAGCTACTTGTGCAGGAGAGGTTCTCCCCACACCCTCTGCTAGGCTCACCTGCCATCCTGGTTTTCTGGACTGAGGCGTCTCGAGGACTTCAGACATTCATGCTAAAACCAGAAAGTCCCAGGCCACCCAGATCGAGTTGGTCAGCTGCCTACACCACTCCATTACATCAATGAGAAAGTCGGATTGATTTCTTTTTTTTTTTTTTAACCTTTTCAAACCCTACTGCAGAATCACCGAATTACATATTCGGGGCTAATCGAGCTAGAGCTGGACACCTTTATCCCGGAAGTAACAGGCATGTACTGGGCGGGTCTGAGCACCAGGCATAGTCTAAAAGCTCCCATTTCAATCTATTGTAATTTAAAATATCTTAACATTAATACCAGGAGGATAAATTATGCACTAGAAAACAAAATTGCATGCACTTTTAAGAGGAAACACAGGTTTTCAGAGGGTGTTTGCTCTTTGGGCTGGATGGACAGCCACGGTTCAGCTCACACCTGGAGCGTATTTCTGTTTGCATTTGAGCAGTGCGATCCAGCCTACTTTCCTGTCCCCCCTTCAGGCCACAGAGGAGG
The DNA here is from genome assembly GCF_963455315.2 of Globicephala melas. Taxonomy (NCBI): domain Eukaryota; kingdom Metazoa; phylum Chordata; class Mammalia; order Artiodactyla; family Delphinidae; genus Globicephala; species Globicephala melas. The sequence continues at coordinate 3,316,375 of NC_083329.1, read as the reverse complement.
ACGTGCCCAGGGACACCTCACAGCTTCTCTCCTAAGATCCAACCTTCCTCCCTGTGTCTTCCCCTCCGGAGTCCGAAGTCTGCCAGCGATTCTGCTGGAAGGCGGCAAGTGTGCCCAGGGCAGGCGAGCCTCAGCTTTTCCCTGCCCTGTGGTCACCAGGAGGCCTGGTGGCTCTTATCTACAAACGGTGATAACGTCGGCTTTCGCAGCCTGCCATGAGGGTTAACGTGATCTAACAAATGTGAAGTACGTGGTCGTGCTTCCCAGCTATCAGGTGATCTGCTGACGGTTTCGTGGTTGAATAGGAAAAGTGATGAGACTGTTTCATACACACCACCTCACAAATTTACAATTTATATTATGATTGACTCAGAAATCTCCTTAAGTTTTTACTAACTGGTGTTTTCTTAAAGTGCGTGCCCTAGAGGAATCTCACTGGTCAGTTCTCAGGTAATATTCAGGAAACAGCGCCAACACCTCGCCTAGAACGTTTTCAAACTAATTGTGTGTCGGTTACATTCATCACACGGATGTTTATTGCTGCAATTATGCTGTGTTGTCTCCCCAATACCCAAAATGTATCAATGACCCAAAAGTTCAAATTTTTAAATAATTTTAATAGTTAATAATGTGTTAATATTTACTAAATATAAAGTAAATTTATTATATTTTTAAAATAAAGAGTAGTTTTAATATTTATCACTGTTTAAACTTTTAAAACGAAACTAATGACCTAGCTATTCCGGCACAGTGAATGTAAATAATGAACCGACTTCAACACAAGCATACGTCATAAAAAGTGAATCTGCAACAGAGGATGTCTATCAAGCATCCAAAATTGTCAAGAGCTATTAGGAAGTAAGATGAGGATTAACTGAAAATTGACTCTTATTGACCTGCCAATCTGTGCATCGCTAGATCCAGTGTCTTTGATAAAACAATCGCAATTAGTGGCATGAAGGCATCAGGGGGGAAAAGAGACCAAAACTGCAGAAACAGCACTCAAGAGCAGAGCTTTCCCTGCAGAAATAGGTCAAGTCACACTTATTGAGAAGTGTGTAAATCTGGCCACTAGTTAGATCTTATGGTCAGGAAATGAGAAGCAGCAATGGGCGAAATTCCTCAGTGACGTCACTCTGGGATGTCACTGATATTAATGACGGTTATCCTCACCTGTGTGCTCTCACAGGCGTCCTGCTGCACGGTTGGGCAAAGCCCCCTCGTATGCAGAGCTCAAACCAACTCTGCATTCGTGTGAGAGGCACACTGGACAGCACGCTGCCCCCAGAACACACAATGGACAACTCAGAGTCAGCAGGGACATCTTGAGAACTCATGCTGCAAGAGAAGAGATTTTACATTTATTCCATAATTACCTGCTGAGCAGTGATATAGACCAGAGGAGGAGTGTGGAAGCCCGCTCTGCTGGGGCAGACGAGAGGTCGCATCTGAAGCCTGATTTATACACACTGTTCACTCTTGGGGAATTGAGGGCCTCTGGTCTTGACTCCAGCTTGAAGAATATAATAAAAATCGTGCATATTATCAAGTCACAGAGGCAAACTATGTGTGTTATGCAAAGAAAAGAACAACAGTGTTCTGTTTTCCCACACTATGAGACAGTAAGTTCTTCATGTGAGTTTTTGAAATAAAAGATGAAATAAAAAAATTTTTCTTTGTGATACTAAAATGCCATTAAAAAACACTGTCTGCTTTTAAAAGGCTTACTGAAATGACCTAACAGAGGGATATACTGAGTATTTTGAATAGCTAGCTCAAGCTTATCACTTTAGGACTAAAATTCCACATGTTAATACTGAAAAAAAAAAAAAAAGGTTAAAATTTCTCAGTAAGACCAAACTGAAGAGTAAACAGCTTATTTGTCAGAAGTTTGAGTCTTTCCAAACACTTGATGCTTTTTTGCACTATGAACAAAAGAAATTAATGCTATATTTTAGGAGGCATATTTGAAAACCACATGTAAATATAGAAACAGCATAACAAAATATTTTTCAGATCCAAAAGCAACCAAATTCTCGGTTTCACCACTATTTTCCCCAAACTGGAGCATTCAATCTTCTGCAAGAATAACTCGGAGGCCCTGCGGGTTTGGTTCCAGCCCAGCACAAGAAAGCAAATATTGCCATAAGACAACGCACACAGATTTTTTGGTTTCCCACTACTGTACTGTAGTGTATTAAACATGCAATAGCCTTATGTCTAAAAAAACAGTGGACATACTTTCATTTTAAAATAATGCTGTTGGGAAAATGGTGTCAGTGGACTTGATCAATGCAGGGCTGCTGCAATCTTCAATTTGTAAAAAACACAGTATCTGCAAAGTGCAAAACCGTGAAGCGCAATAAAACGAGGTATGGCTGGACTTAAGAGTGCTGCAGGCTCAGGGACCCAGCGCCTAGGGAACCCAGGAGTCCTCAGTGAGAAAACAGTCACCTCTCTCCAAGGGTTGGTCGGATCCACACTCCACAGGATGAGCAGACCTGTGATCAAGGTCATGGAAGCTCTTGACATCATCGGTTCATGTTACACTTGGAATCCCAGCCAGGAGCAATGCACAACTCATTCCCAACAAAAGAAATTGTAGGTTAAGATTTTCTGACTCAGAATGTAAAAGGCTGAGAAAAGAAACTGTCTGAAGGTTCAACTACTGAAGGCTTAGCTCTCTTTGCTACATATCAGGTATCTTTGTTAATACCACTGCCCTCACTGATGTGTACCTAGGAAGTGTCCTTGCTGAAAGAAAACATAACGTTTTATAAATTAAATTGGGATGCATTATTTTCTTTAACCCAAACTCCAGCCCCTTTGCTCTATCCATGGAATTGGGATGATTCTGTGCACTGGAAATCTGGGCACTTCTGAGCCTTAAACAGTCAAACAGCGAAGACGGGCCCCAGTGCCCACATTTAGGTCACTCAGAGACGCAGCTGAGCAAAAACTACACATGTGACTGTGCATTTGTGAATTTTATGGGCCTTTTCTTTTTGAATCTGGCAGTCAAAGTAGCCATCCAGCCAACTCGAAGATCTCCAGGGAAAAGAGACGCATGTGCCTAAGCGCAGAGAGTCAGAATAAAGCCGTTAGCATCTGGGTCTGATGCGCTGTGGGCCCGCTCTCTGTTTTGCCGTGCCGAGCTCTCCCAGCTCTGGGTACCATCAAGCAGCAGGCGTTCTGGCCTCTGAGACACATGGTGCCCCAAGGTTGGCTCTGGGACAGGTTGGCCCCAAATAGAGACCTCGCATGCAAACAACTAAGAACAACAATAACAAACGGACAACAACACACAGGCCATCCCCTGTAGGAAAGGGGAAGACGCGAGGCCTTTACACTCACAGCCGCCCTGTGATCAAGCTGTGAATCCAGGGCGTTCCCTCCCGCCAGGACGCCAGGGGAAGAGCGGAGGGTCAAGAATGGACCACCAGCCCTGAGCTCCTAGAGGCTTCGTTTTTCTAAAATTGTGAGTGGGGGGGTCCCTGGCCAGGGGTGAGGTGGGCCCAGCTGTGTGACTCCTGGCCCAGGCCCTCGAAGGGACGCTCCCGTCGGCATTAACGTCTCTTTCCACGCTACCCTGGTGCCACCCAACCTTCCAGCGGGCAGGGGGTTCACACAGAGGCAGGGATGGGAACGTTGGGGGATGGAAAGAAGGAAGGCTCGGAGTCCAAACGCACACATATTCCAAGCAAGGGACTCAGGGCACAAGACAGCCGGGGGCCCGGGCCGTGGAGCTGGTGTCGGGCCAAGGGCTCAGACTGGGACACGGAGGGGCCACGGGACAGGGGCAGCTGAAGGCCTGCGGGGGAGCCGGCCGTGTGCTGCCAGGGACCCCATTGCCCAGGGCCTGCCGTGCCTCGCAGCTCGGCGTCACGATGGGGAAGGAACAGCCCCTTGAGAGCTGCTTACCCCCCAGGACCCCAGTCCTCTCCAGATGCCCCGTGTCGGCCAGCCTGGCGACGAGCAGAAGCCGCGTTAGAAGCCCCCTAGCAGACTTCTCCCCAAATGGTACTTCCGAGCAGCATTTCTACACTGTCCAAAAAGCTTCCATATGAAATCAGGTGGTGCTGTCCAGAGCCAGACATTCCAGAACAGCAGGGATACTTCCTCAGACGGAATTTATTTTAATTATATTTAACACGATGACCGCAGTGGCCACTGTGTGGGGGAAAGACAGTCTCCCCCGTTTACCAACGGGAGACGCAAGTCAGAAGCTGATGGAGGATGGTACTTCCGAGGGTCTGTCTCTTAGGGCCAGGGTTTCTTCACTTGACTAATCTTTTCCTTCCCCTCAAATAAATTCCATAAAGATCCTCTTTAAAGTGCATGGTGGGCTTCCCTGGTGGCGCAGTGGTTGAGAGTCCGCCTGCCAATGCAGGGGACACGGGTTTGTGCCCCGGTCAGGGAAGATCCCACATGCCGTGGAGCGGCTGGGCCCGTGAGCCATGGCCGCTGAGCCTGCGCGTCCGGAGCCTGTGCTCCGCGACGGGAGAGGCCACAACAGTGAGAGGCCCGCGTAGAGCAAAAAAAAAAAGTGCATGCTTAAAAAAAAAATTAAAAAGTGCATGGTGCACACGCAGTCCCAACGTCCTAAGAACAGTGGTAGCACTGCCACCACCACGAATGACACACCTCACACTTGCAGACAGCTCAGGATGACGTGTCCTGCCTCTTACAGTTGGCCTGCCTCTCTCCACCATCACCCCTATTTTGCAGAAGGACAGAGGAAGCCAAGGGGCAAAGATAGGCAGCTCTCAGGGAGGAGTTCAGAAGAGCAAGCCCTACGGAGACACCCCTGTCGGAGATCTGGGCTTTATCCCGAAGCAACCTTGACTCCATGTGAGTAGATTACTGAGATTCCTAGAGCAGGAGATACAGAGATGGAGAGACACAGAGATCTGTAGAGAGCAGGGTTTGTGAGGGATCTGTTCTCTGTGAAATAACAGTTCCTTGCGGTCCAAGCAACTTAGCAGCTGTTCAGAGCGAACGGGGCAGGCGGTGCGGGGAGAGGGCACTGAGTTCTTGAGAAAGAAACTCCATTTGGACCAGTTGGCTCCGAAGTGGCTGGTCGGCCTGCCCAGCCCACAGTGAAATAGAGATCAGGATTGAAGCAGTCAACATTTTCCCTCCGTCACATGAACAGACAGACCCGCTGTCCACAAACACTGGGGCCCCTGCAGGTTCAGGCTTGGGCTGGAGAGAAAGTTGCTGTCTACAGACTCTGTTTCCCCCTGTGGCCTGTGCCCCACGCCCTGACCCCCTGGGAGAAGGCCACCCGACCCCACCTTCCCGATCTCAGGGCCCAGGAACCAGGCCGGGTTGGGGGCTGATTCAGTGACATGAAGGCCTTGCCTGACCCACCTCCTGGCGCATGGAAAAGTTCCAGAGCTCATTCATACTATGATGTAAATCGCTTATATCTTCCCAAATGCATTTACCTTTCGGAGGGCAGCAAAGTTTTAAGCTAAAGACGTATGTCCCTAAAAATCAGGGGAAGAGTCAGACTTTCCTTCATGTCACGTATAATCAGCCCAAAGGTTCCCAATACTCCCTGAAGAAGTGACACAGAGGAGGCCGGAATGACCCTGGCAGAGAGAGAAGAAGGAAAAAGGCACTGGACAGGGCCTCGTGCTCTGCCCCAGGGCCCCCTCTGAAAGCCTTGCTCTCCCACCAGCCCTCCCGCTGGTGGCCTAGCAGCCTTCGATCTTGCGGACCTGCACTGACACCGCAAGTCCCTGCAACTGAAAGATGCCATTTCAAATGCAAAAAGGCAGTCACTTCAGCAATATTGATTGCCAGCTGCCAGCGGCCGCTTCCCTCGGCCAAACACTGAGTGACTGCTGTCACAGGCGGCCACAGCCCAGTGGACAAAGGTGACAGGGCATCTGGCTACACACAGGACGCCTGTCTGGACAGCAGCAAGGGCCCAGCGCCCACGAGGAGCAGGGTGATTGCAGCCACGTCACAGCCCTGCTGACACTGCTGCCTCCCTTCCACAGTCACCGGGCTCGGGGCTCCCTGCGGGCCCCTCCCCAGGATCCGCTCCCCTCCTGGGCTGGACAAAGCTGAGCTCACCCTGGGCTCTCAGGAAGACGCTGTAGCGACGGCACAAAAGCAAGATCAGGTGGGGGACCTCACCCCCCCTGCGTGGGCTCGGCGAAGACAAGGCACTCTGCTCCTGCAGCCCACCTGCCAAGCTGCTCAGAAGGGAAGGCCAGCCCAGGGGTGCAGTGTGCTGGGCCAGTGGGACGATCCACAAGGCCGGCTCTCACGGCTCCCCCAAGGCCAGCAGCAGATGCTCTGGCCGCTGACGTACTGACGGGCTGGTCTCCCTCCTCCCCGAAGCCCTCTGGGTCCTGCCACTCTCAATCAGTCCCAAATACTCCCCGGAGAAGGCAGGTTCAGCGCGGCCCAGCCCACCGCCTCCTGCAGTGGTTCTCGGACCACCTCCCTGGCTCTTACCGGCCCCGGCGTAGCCTGCTTATTCAAGGCCCAGCCACAGAATATATATTGGTCGCCATAAATAAAGTGAGAGACTGGACATACAAACAGACCATGGCCAGACGACAGATGACAGTGGAATTCTGACCCACGACCCCAGCAGTGACCAGCCCAGGAAGCCAAACCACAGCCTCTGCCGTAATCAGCCCAGAAAGGCCAAGACGGGTCAGTAACTGCCAGCTTCTCTCATGGTTGCTCCCGCTTCCAGTGCAGGACCAGCCAGAGAAAGTCAAATACGCTCTGCAGACACATCCCACGCGACGCTCAGCTTCCAGGGAGCGGCCTCTGGCTTCCCCGGGCCGACAGCCTCCAGTCGGGGCTCACGTGGAGCCCCCCGCCTTTCTCCACCGTAAAGCTCGCCCACTCCTCTGCCTCCTTTGCGGCTCTGCCAAACACGAGGGACGGCGGCCGAGCCCCTTGCTAGAGCCACCGCTGAACAGAGAACGTCTATTTGTTCTCTTTTGGGTGGCCTTCATTTACTTCCAAAAAGTACATGCAAGGACCTCAAATAATTCACTTTAGCTACTCTCTATCGTAAGAGGGTGAGAGGACAAATCACCAACTCGGAGAAAATATTTGTAAATTACATTATCCGATGAAGTCCTTATATCCAGAATACACAAAGAATCCTCAAAACTCAAATGTAAGTAAACAAACAACTCAATAAAAAATGGACAAAAAACGTGAACAGACGCTTCACCAAAGACGATATAAAAACGGCAGCAAACACACGAATAGACATTCAACATCATTAGCCACCAGGGAAAGACAAATTAAAACTACCGTATAGCACTTAGAATGGCCGGGAAAAAAACTACTGGTAATACCACGGATGGGCAGGCATGTGGATCAGCTGGAAGTCTGATACGTTGTTGGTAGAGATGCAAACTGGCAGCCACTTTGGAGAATAGGTTCACGGTTCCTCGTAAACCTAAACACGCACTTACCATGTGACCCAACAGCCCCAGTTCTAGGGTTTTGCCCAAGAAAAATGAAAACTATGTTCACACAAAAAATCTGTACCCTGATTGCTTAGAGCCATTTATAATTGCCCAACTGGAAAACAAACTGCAATCCATCCATATTAAAACAAACTAACAAAACAGTCATGGATGCATCTCAAATGCCAGTGAAAGAAACTGGACCCAAAGGCCGTATCCTGTAAGATTCCATTTATACGACATTCTGGAAAAGGCAGAGCTATGGAGACAGAGAACAGAACAGTGGTTGTCAGGGGATGGAATAGAAGAAGCGATTTACTCCAGAGATGCAGCACAAGGGATTTTGGGGGCTTATGGAACAGACCTGTGTCTTAATCGCGGTAGTCACATGACTCCAGGAAACGTCAGAACTGTCCACCACAAGAAAGAAGTTTACTGTGTGTAAGTTTACAGGGAAATAAGTGACATGTTTAAAAATCCTCTCTGTGGGCAGAGCTTTCAGGACGCGCGTCTCCGGCCAGGTTTCGAAGGGCGATCACAGAACTCTAGTCATACATTGCCCGTTTTATGTTAAAATGCCCTTAGTCAGTCAGTCAAACACTAATTGCAAAAATGGAAAAAAACAGTAAGTACATCCACTGCCCATCAGCATCCTATCCCATCTTTACCACCCGCGCCCCCCCCAGCACATTTTAAAACCTACTGATTTACTTGTATTTAGAACACGTATTGTTTTCTGATGACAAAGGTAATACACACTCACTATAGAAATATTAAAAGAAGATACAAATAATACCAACTGTACCATTGCTAACTAACCTAACCTATGATTTTCTTTTTCAAAATACTCATTTTTTTCTTGAATGAAGTTCTTATTATTACCATTAATGAAACACTAAATATCGCTCATCACAAATAGAAGGTATCCGTAAAATGAACATGACTTAAGTAAAACAGTTTAACTATATTTTAAAAGATTAGATTTTTTAAAAGAAATACAGGTCATGATAAATCTAAATAATTCCCCTAAAACACGTACTGGCAAGTTACCTACTCAGTGAGAAGGATGGACTCCTCCACCATCAGTCGTGAGTGATGGGCTATTCGGCTTCCAGTCGGTTCTCAAAGTGGAGGGTTCAGCAGCACCCCCAGAGGACCTGCGAAAACAGACGCAGGGCTGGTGCCACCCCTGCCAGCGTTTCTGATCCTGTAGGCCTGAGGCAAGGTTTGCGAAGCTGCCCTTTTAAAAGATTCTCAGGTGGGGTGGCGGCCGCTGGTCTGGGGACCCCACTTTGAGAATCTCTGCTTTAGGCACTTCTGTCTTCTAGATGATTCCAGTTTTCAGAATGAATATAAGTTAGTACCAAGAAAACCAGTTCCCATTTTTACATTCTCAGAAATAGTCAACCATCTCACCTTGGTCATGTTGGACACCGAGAATTAATCCTTAAGCCAAATGGCATAAGGAACTTTGGGTTTAGGCAGTCTCCAGAGTCTGCTCTTCTGAATAAATAATTCGCCACATCCTGGAGGTGATGAGAATTTGTTCTCTGTCCACTCACCACTCCCGTCGAGATGGGGAAAACACCCCTGAATACCTTTCAGCAAGTCTTTCAAGTGTGTCTTCATCATGTTCAAAATATTTTTAGTGGGTTCTTCAGATGAGCTCCCCGCCAGGTCATCTGAACCAGGAAGCGACTCTCCTGCCAGCCACGGTCGCCACCTTCTCCTGTCCCGCGCGTGGAGTACTGACGGTGGCTTAAGCTGCCTTCTAGGGATGAGTGTACGTTGTTCAAATGAGCTAATATGTCTGCAAGATTTGCTAATTTGCAAAGCCAGCTGTAATCGTGCATACGATCTCGCAATTGGGAGGTTTCATCCAGAAAGCTCTTGAAACACAAATAGAGTGAAGACTTTTTCAAGCTAAGGCCAAGAAGCCTCGGTGCTAAAGAGAAGTTGTCTGTAGTCAGTGCCATCTCGCCGGTGGCCTCCTTGTACCATGACTGACAGTTCAATTGCTTTGCTGCACTCTCCTCTCCAGTCCCGGCTCCTGTCGGGGGTTTCCCCGTGGGCTTCAGGGAGGAGGTGTCACACCCAGAGCATCCGTTCTGCATCTGTGTGTCAGGGAGAGGGCTGAGACCTGCACACGGCATCTAAGGGGGGTCCCTACAGGAGCCTCATCCCAAGTGGAAATCACCAAAACACCATCCCTGAAATATGCTCATTACACGTTTTTTTCTAAATTCATTACAATACATAGGACTATTAACATATCTTTTGAGTTCTTCACATGCTAAAATCCATTTCATACCATCAGCGGTGAGCATCAAGTCCTCACAGTATCTCATTAAAATATTCATGCTTCCCGAATAAGTGCAAGAAAAATATTCAGGAGTAGCCAGGTCACAGACAGAGATAAAGATGACCCCAGGAGAAGAAAACCTAATGAAGCCATTACAGTCTTATTAGAAAGAATCCACTGAGCCAAGATTCAAGAAATATGTCCATTTCCACATTTATTTGTAATGGATTTGGTCACTGCATTCCTTTGCACACTCTGAGTAATAAATGATAGATGGATGGATAGAAGGAAGGAAAGAAGGATGGATGGGTCAATGGATGGATCGATGGTTAGGTGGATGATGAGTGAATGGAAGGATGGAAGAAAGGAAGGGAGGGAGATGATGCAGAATCATCACTACATCTGGAAGCAGATGGGCCTCTCCTGTTTGATCGTCGTATAACATTGCTCAAGTCATTTTTGCTCTCTGAGCTTCAGTTTCCCCAATTTTAACAAAAAAAAAAATACAATAATTACTGCCCCACTGAACATTTGAGGTTATTATAAGAATGATATTAATAAAAAGAAAGGGATTATTGAGATATACATTTATCCATTGGCTTAATTTCCTTTCTTGTTTTGTTTTATTTAAACTGTGGCTGATGTGAACTATAGGCTCTGTCCATCGTTCACAAACGATTCACTAGCGCGCTTAATCCAAGCCACTGGCGACATGACAATTTACAGAAAAAAATCAGCCCTAAGGTGACAACAATAGCTATCGTTATATGAGGACATCCTAGGCGTCATCCAATGTTCAAAGTGCTTAACTACTACTGACCCATTTAGTCCACAAACAACCCTCTGAGGTAGGTATTATTATTGCATCTATTTTCCATGAAGGATTAAGACACAACAATATTAAGCAACTTGCCCTCAGTCACAAAGTTGGTGAACACAGAGCCAGGGTGCAAACTCAGCGACCTGGCCATTATGAGCATGTAAGCACCACAAGCTCATATCTGGAGTCACACAGACCAGGGTGGAGGGCCAGGTCTGCAGCACACAAGCTGCGTGACCTCATTTAGACTATAACCTCCTTTCTCATCTATAAAATGGGCATAGGAACGTTATCTATTTTACACAATTTTATGGATTAAATAAGATGCACATGTAACCTGATTAGCACTTCACCTAGCATATAAGAACTAAAAAATGTTTGAATTTTGTTTTAATATTTATAACAGGCCACTCTCAGTCCCCTAAAATACTGAGCATAGGCAAACCTACATATATGGACACCCATCCAATTCATTTTCTGCTGAACAGAACGTTGGGAGCTGTTAGAACTCTGTGTATGCACGTGCGTGTGTGTGTGTGCATGTGTGCATGTATGCATGTGTATGCACATGTGTATGAGGGTGTGCATGTGTGTGTGTATGCACATGTGATTGAGTGTGTGCATGTGTGTGCATTTTTCTCCAGCTGAGCTGCTACCATTATCAATCAAGAAGAAACTTTGAAACCAAAACAAAAATGCTAATACACTTCTGCAGCTGTGCCAGGAATTTGAATAAAATGTGTTCCCCTTTCAGAGAGGACTTTAAAATGCCTGAAATCTCTCAAACGGAGGACCAAGGGAGGTGTTTTCTGAATCCTTATCCCACTGCCACTTTGTCAAACTCACCCAAACAGTTCTTGGGTGATTTCATTGGAGACTAAATCGGCAGAAATGAGCTGAACCGTGTTTTCTTCCCCATCTTCTCAAGGAGGCCTGGTGACTCTCCCACCAAGTCTCCAGCAGATGGGGTCACCAAGGAGACCACTAGGAAGCCTCCTAAACCCAAACGCAGGTCCAAATAATTCACTCACAGTTCAGGCCAATCTTTGTTCCAGATGGTAAGTGGAGGTGGGCGATTCAACTGCGATCCCAGCTTTTTCAAACTGTGTTCTCTTACATATTGGTCTCCCGCTGCTGCTGTAATAAATTACACAAACATAATGGCTTAAAACAACACAAATGTATTATTTTATAGTTCTGCAGCTCAGAAGCCTCACACGGGTCTTGCTGAGGTACAATCAGGATGTCTGCAGGGCTGAGCTCCTTCTGGAGGCTCTGGGGGAAGAAACCATTGCCTTTGTCTTTTCCAGCTTCTAGAAGCCGCTCGCATTCCTTAGCTCATGGCCCCTCCCTCCGTCTTCAGGGCCGGCAAATGTGGATGGAGTCCTTGTCCTGCTGCATCACTCTGACCATCTCTTCTGACTCTCTCTTCCAATTTTAAAGACCCTGTGATTATTTGGGTCCACCTGGATAAGCCAAGATAACGTCCCTATCTTAAGGTCAGCTGACTAGCAACCTTAATTCCATCTGCAACTTTAATTCCCCTCCACCATGTGACATGGCGTATTCCCGGGGTCCATCTTTGGGGCCGTGACACCACCTCCTAGAATTTACCCACCTCCTTCAATTCTTCCTCCCCCCATGATGCCTCCTCAAGTAAGAGCTCTTCTCAGGGAGAAAGTGACACCTAAGAAACACCTGGCAAAGCAGGTTTGAGTCCCTCCTCGGAGTGTCTGCTCTTCACAGAGAGACATAGCAACACACTTACGATGGACGCCTGGAACCAAGTGTTCAGCAGAAAGAATGAATCTCCAACTGTAGGGTTAAGGGTGGGAGAGTCTTGGGAGTGTAAGTGGGCCTTCAGGGGTGAGCGCTGTGAGTTCGGAGCCTGCACCGACTTCCCCATCATCCATCCATCCATCCAACGTTTACTGAGCACCCACAACCTGGCGCAGACACTACGTGTGCCAAGGAGGTGAGACAGTCAGGTAAGGGGACAGTCATTCACGAAGCAGCCTGTGGGGAGACATGAATGTGGACTAGGGGCTCCAAGAGGCAAAAGCCGCCTGTGTTCCTCCTCAGCGCCCTTGTAGCCCAGCAGCTGTAACTACTGTGTAGCAGGCAGCTGGGGACACACTACCTGTTTTTAACTGCTGTCTTCATCCTTTCGACTTCACAGCCTTAACCCACGGGTAAGATCACTGGGTACCCTCTGCGTTGACATTCATAAAGACGACACGATGACAAAACTTTTATTCACTTAGGCCCTGATAAGGCCAAATGAAACAGTAATGGAGACATCGCCACACAGAGGACCTCAGGGCTCAAGGGAACGCGCACCTGCTTCAGAATCAGATCCCAGTAGGAAGGCGACCTCCAGCAAGTCTCCCGGCGCACAAAATGGAGGTAATAATACCAGCCGGTAGGGCTGTTGTGCAGATTAAATTGAAGGATAACAGATGTAGAGCAATCATCACCTAGTAGGTAGCCATTAAATGTTAGCTTTCTCTGCTCCAGCAGTTACTCACAAATTATCAGCATTTGCTGAATCCTGAAATACCAACGAGTTACTCAAAACCAATCGTTATAAACTCGCGCTGGCTGTAACTTCTTTCCAGTTTTAGCAAAACAATATAAGAACCACACGGGGACATTTGGATCAAGCAATAGGGACAGCTGAGCTGGGAGCCGTTGCATCACAGGACCCCACCCAAAGCCAGCTGGACTTCACTTTTTCAAAGTTGCTCCAGTAAAAAGTGGGTAAAGTCAGGCTTTCTTTTCTAAAACCCACCAGTGAAAGCAAAAATGATGGAAAATGAGCTCCCGCTTCAGTGAAGGTAGTAAATGATGGCAACCTCAAATAACACGTGATGGTGGACAGCCACACAGAACCACATCTAGGGTGGACCCTGCATCTCTCTGCAGAACCAGGACAGCAAACTGATGTCACTGAAAATGAGAGGGTCTTGAAGAAACTGGGAGGAAGCAGAATGGGAAGGAAGGCATTGCTGAAGATGGGTCCTCTGTGGAAACACTCTCGGCTTTTGAATTCCAACCTGGAGAAAAACAGGAGAGAAGGAAAAATGACAGGCAGTTTTGTGACTATTTACCATTTAACCCGAATTCAACAACAACAACAACAAAATACCCACTAAAAATATGAGTTTACTGGGATGCATTCCAAGGGCATGCCAAAGTGAAAAACAGGAAAATGAGGAAAACCTGCTCCTAAGTTAGACGATGATGCAGAACAGATGAGAAACCAAGGTGACTATTTCACTAGCTCACCCCCTCGCCGTGCTGTGGCTCAGACTACCCTTGAGTAACTAGCAGGGCCCATTAAGATCGTTCCCACTGGAAGATGAGCGCTGCTCCTCAGGAAAGGTCTGACAAAGACATGACCCAAGTGAAAATAGAACAGTCAGGAAAAAGGCTGACAAAGGACACGCTTTCAAAGAATTGTTCCAAAGACAGGGGAAAATATCTTCCAGGCAAATGCTTCTTTATATTCTCAGATAAATTTAAGAGAAAACGGAATATGGAAGAAATATCTGAGAGAAGAACTATAAGAGACAAAACAGAGAACATCACAAAATAGAGATAAAAGCGAAGAATAGCAGAAGGGGATAAAATTTAAGATAACAAAACTGTTACACAAACGAAAACCTCAATTAAAGCAGCAGGAATCTGAACAGACAATGCCAAGCCTATGGAAGCTTCACAGAATGAACGGAAAGATGAAGGGTTACACATGAGAGAAAGACATCAGGTTCCAATTTAGGCTCAGTCAGTTCTAACACAGATGCAGCTACTTCATTCATTCTCCACGCAGTCATTCATTTGTTCCTTCTAAAATTCTTGAATAATTGAGTTCTGACTACGTGCAGGTGCTGTTCCAGGACCCCAGACAGAAGCAGTGAGGAAGCCGCCAGCTCCCTAAAGCTGACTTTATCATAAAGATGGGGAAGAAGCAAGGAAATGAACCAAGTTCAGATACTCTCAACTGCTATGACGAAAACTAATCAGAGTAAGGATAGAGAGAGGGGCTGGGAGGAGGGGTCCTCAAAGGGAGCGGACATGGTGCAGAACATAAAATCCTTCCCAGATATCATGGAAGGAACTTTCCTAAACTAAGGAAAGACCTGATCCCCAAATCCAGTGGAAAAAAATGATACAAGACTATAAACACTAAGATATATCCGGAGGAAGTGACTGAATTTCAAATATTTTTTTAAAAAAACCTTTAAGGACAGGAACCAGAACAAGGAAATCAACTAACAAAGGTAAATTCCTGGATGACCCGAGATTTTGTGCACACGGTTCAGAGCCAGGGGCCCACAGAACAATTCAGGCTGCACTGATGCTTGAACCTCAGCTGCGGATGGGGGGCCTCTGGTGCCTCTTTAAAGAGCAGTATTCCCAAACCCACATTCAGAACCTCTGACTCACTAGAATGGAATTGCTGGTCCGTATGATAATCTCTGATAATTCTGAGGTTGCTGGGGTCCCAGAAAACCACACTTTGAGAAACACTATTCTCCAAAGATTGGGGGGAAGAAGTATGACTCCAGGGTTTCACACCCAGCCAATTTGTTTGTGTCCACACTGAATAGAAAACTTTTTCTCGGTTATAGCATCCATGAGCCCTTCGTGGCAAAAAGGCTAGATGCAATCTAGGAAAATAAATAAGGAAATTAGGAATGAGAATATGAACTGGTGGTGAGCATTGCATGTATTTAAATATGGAATCAAGATAAAGAGATCGTAAGAATTATGGGGATAAAGCAGAAGGTCAATACTGTTTTATTTTAATCAAAAATACTAAAATTGTAACAAACTAACAATAATCCAGAGATGGGGAGGAAAAAAGAGGACATAAAGCCACATATCTCCCCATCTTTCATGGGTTGGGACCAATCGGTATTATTTGAAGTTGGTCAATCAAGAAATAGAAGCATAAGCAATTTTTTAACATTATAAAAGTAACCCCTAAAAAAAACTAAAATGAAACCTAATCTTCCCAAATATTTACTAGACAGACTCATTCTCTGGTCCAATTTTCCCTCTGTGGCTCTCTCACACACTCAGATTGTGTAAGCGAAAAAAAGAATACAAAGGAAGCATAAAAAATGGAAACAATAACATAAAATCATGCATAACACCTTCTAAAAATACATCTGTCACAATAGATGTAAACTGGATAAATTCACCACCTAAAAAGTATATTAAATTAAAATTCAAATATATGCTGTTAAGAAACAGAAAGATTGGAAGTAAAAGTGTGCAAACAAAAAGAATATTCATGATGAGTAAAGCAGCTTTCAAAGCAAGACGCCTGAAAGCCTTCACCTCGTGCTGAACACTCACAGCCTCAAGATGCTCTCAGCAATGCCTGAGTCTCCGTCACGTTCCCCTCTTCACTTCCTTCAAAGTGCTATTGACCTCGGTGAATTGTCAAACGTCTTGCTTAGTTGTGGCTTCTTGTCTGTGACATGTACAAAAGCAAGCTGGGAGAGGGTGATGGTCTTCCTTCCTCATCCTTGTTGCCTAGAACAGCACATGAGTGATGGCCAGGAAGTATTTTTTGCAAAAATGAATAAAGAATAGATGTGATTTCAATTACCATTTAGAAGATTTGACACAAGAAAATCTGTTCATCTTTGATCAGTAGATCAAAGACAAGAATGTGAGAAACAGATCCATGAAGAAAGTTTATAAAATTGAAAGTTCTTTTCTGATTTAAAAGAAGACTTAATAGGTTAGATTCATCCTTAAATGGTGCAAATGTGCACACACACACACATGCACATGTCCACACACACACACACACCCAAAAGGCAACATAATACTTAACGGTGACATTTTGGAGGCCAGTGTTATTCATTCAACATAAGAAATGACTAACGTGTTCTTAAGTCCTTGTATTTTTCTAGAGGAGGACAGAAATATACAGGTTAAAAAGTGAAGTAGTCATCAAAATAACAGAATGTTTACAAACCAAGAGAGCAGAGGAAAAAACTTAAAAAACCAAACAGAAGGCAAAGAATGAGAAAGAAAAAGTCAAAAGAAATTGTAATTATAAATTTTTACTTACTTATTACTACTTAGTATATTGTTTATTATAAACTATAAAAATAAAAATATTTAAAACTGACCAATAAGAAACAACACATGAAATCATTGGGGATATAGCTACAGCAGTATTGGGAGAAAAAAAGAAAGCCTTGACTGCATATTAAAAAGCTGAAGAAAAATAATCTAAATCTCCAACTCGAGAACTTGGATAAGAAGAGAATGAACCAAACACAGGTGGGAGGAAGAGCGTGCAAAGATAACACAATTTAGGAAAGCAGAGAATATAGTGTATCTCCAGAAAAAAAAAGTCAAGATACCAAAAAGCTACCAGAAATAATAAAATATTACTCATATTGTTGGTCATGAAATTGTTATTGAAAAATCAATAACTTTTCTTTATAATAAATAGATATCAAAATGTACTGGAAGGGGATTTCTCATTCACAAGAGCAAGAAATCAGACGAGAGTCTTAGGTATAAACGTAAGAAGCAAACAGAAGCACATTGGAAACACATTTAACTAAATGAAGGGACATAAAAAAAGCCTTAAGTAAGTAGAAGGACATACCTCCAGAGTGAAAAGACATCAATTCTCCTAAAATTCACAGATTTTAAAAATCAGGAATTTTTTTTAATTGGCCAAAATCTAAAATGGTCATATGGAAAGAGCCAACAACTTTCGTACGAGAAGAGTAATTGCATTAACAAACATATGATAAAGCTACGTTAGTTAAAGCAGCTTAATACACACACCATGTGCTAAAATTCATAGAACTGTAGAACTAAAAGAAAATAAATAGAACTAAAAAGAAAAATGAAAAAGAAGCTACTAGAACTAAAAGAAAAAAATCAATTTTCCTGAATGATTAATTTAAAAAAAAAGGCAATATGATACAGAAATAAAAATGGTTATGTAAATCCAGGCAACAGAATAGAGTCTCCAAAAATGAATAAAACATATGGAAATGTTCATGTTCTAATGCTACCATTCAAACAGTGGAGAAGGATGGACAGGTCAACAAATTGTGTCAGGACGACTGACTAGCAATTTCGGGAAAGGGAAAATGAATCCCTACTTCAACACTTTACACCAAAATTAACTTCACTTGGGCCAAATACTCATGTGTGTGTGGGCTTTATTGAGATATAATTGCTATACACAAAAACTTGAACATACTTAATGTATTCAATTTGATGAGCTTGAACATACGCGTACACCTGTGAAACCATCACCACGATTAGAGCACTAAACATATCCACCACCTGCAAAAGCTTCCTCTTGCCCCTTTGGGTTTTGTTATTGTTGGTTTGGTTTGGTTTGACTACAGGGGCTATATGTAGTAAGAACACAACATGAGATTCACCCTCTTAACCAATTTATAGGTGGACAATACTGATTTGTTAACTAGAGAGTAGAATGGTGGTTGTCAGGGCCTGGGAGGAGAGTGGAAACGGGGAGATATTCAGTGGGGGTAAAGTTTCAGTTAGGATGAACATGAATAGAATGAATATGTTCCAGAGACCTACAATACTTAACTTTCTCAATGGAAGCATGATAGTTCTAAAAGAAGCATGGACTTTCCTAATAAGCTAGAAATAGCTAAGTGGTTATAACTGTGCCCCCAAACCCAGATAAAATAAAGAAGACTGATAGTGATGCCTAAATAAAATTTGTCAAATTCATTGAAGCAAAATTTCCATATACTGAGTAAACTTCCATATACTAAGTAAAGAAATGAAAATCTGGGGGAAATGCACACAACACCTATGACGGGTGAAAGGGGGTTTTCCAGAATGTAAGAAGAACAAACACATCTTGTTTGTTTGTTTAAATTTCATCAACCCAAAAGGAAAATGTCCACAAATATGGATGGGCTGTCGAGAGAAGAAATACCGCAAAAGTATGAAACAACCGTAAGTCAAGAAATGCACATCATAGCAAAAAGTACCATTTTTACTTACAGATTTGCAAAGGCTTACCAGCCTGTGAATCATCCAGTTCTGGCAGTAGTATGGGAAGGAGGCACTGGTACTTCCTAGTGATAGCTGGACTTGGTGCTCCTTTGAGAAGGGCGATGTGGCAACAGTCCCCCAAATTTAAAACGCACCTGGGCTTTGACCCAGCAATTCCACAAGGGAGACTGAATCTTACCATGCACTCACTTCATTGAATCTCACAAAGATTCTCTCTGCCTCTCTCTCTCTCTCTCTCTCTCACACACACAGAGGCGTGTTTATTCCAGATGAGATACAGAGAAAGCTTTCTGTACTCAATGCCTGGTCTTTGCCCTCTACGTGAGTTATTTTAATTCTCGCAACAACTACGTGACATGGGTGTCTTTTACTCCAATTTTACAGATGAGGAGACTGGCTTACAGGAGATGGGTGGCATGGCCGGAGGGTGATAAAGTTAGGATTTGAACTGAGTCTTTGTTATACCAAACTTGGTCTAAAGCACTATCCTTTTTCTTGCTTTCCTTTTGTCTGTAAAGGAGGAAGACTGGAAACAGCTTCAACATCTATGAGTAGAGGACAAATTAAAGTTGTTTCTGGAATACTAAGCAGGATTCATTTCCATCAGCTTGAAGGTACGTGTAGATATGAAAAAAAAATTGTCCGGGACATATCAGGCGAGAACAAGAAGGCACAGGGTACGTAAGATGCGGTTCCTCTTGTGTGCGTGCCCTGCACACGCTTGTGACAGGACAGAAGAAAGTCCTTGTCACACACCCTCGGGGGAGAGGACCCAGACACATGGGAAGTGGGCTGGTGGCAGGGGGCAGGGACGCACTTTTAATTTAGCCGATTTTGTACTCTTTGCTTCCTTTTATAGTGAACGTGTCTTTCTTTTATAATTTTTTTTCAAAAACTAATTTTGAAATAAAGAATAAACATTTCCTGGATACTTCCCCAGGATATGAGTCTGTTCCAAGAGGTCCACACCCAAATCAGGTCTGGTAACATTCTGACAATAGGATTTCTAGAAAGAGAGGAAAAAATGACTTCAAGATGTGATGTTTCCTCATCAACAAGGGGCAACGAGAGCTGTGCTCCTGCCTTGCTATTGGCCCAGGCCCACAGCATTGGTTCTGGCTGTGATACAGCGGTGCGTAGGAAGCAGACTGCTCCCAGGGCTTCAGCTGGGAGCACAGGTCCTATTTTTACAGGGTGTGTGCCAGACCTCTCCCACTCCCATCACTCATTTCAGCAAGAACATGCCCCCCAGCTCAAGAAACAAGAGGCAGGGTCACAGGGCACAAGTATCCTGTGTTTTCCCGATTGGCGCACTCTCCACTCCCTGGGAGGAATTCTACAACTAAAGACAAAACAGTTTATCCCCTTTAAATGAGGGGAGCCTCACAGAGCTTCAAAGGAAAAGGTGCAAAATTTTAAGGGATGGTCCCACGTACACAGCCCCCCCTCACTGGGGAGGAAGATTTTCAAAGAATTAGCCCAGAAACTTCTTGGAGGTGAAAGGGTAACGCACTGGGGACAACCATCCAACCCGATCTGCTGTGGCATTTTTACAAAAGAAATTAGAATTTCATCACACGGGGCTTGTGAGAACATCAGCTATGTTTCAACACCGTGTTCGTAACATAAACATCAGCCATGCGGTCATTTGCCTGTTTGTGAATTTCCATTGCAGATAATTGAAGAACAAACCCCAGTTCAGTTAGGGAAGATATACAGCTCCTTATCGGAGGACTGTAGATGTTCCTCTTAACAGTGTACAGACACGGAGATTAAATTTCAGAGAGAGATTTATTTTGCGCTGTTGTCCTGTTATTCACCAGAGGATTGTGCAATGCAAGTAATCTGATCAGAATAACGCATAGGGACGTATTTCAGAAAACCAATAATTGTGGTAACACTGAGCTCTGCAAGGTGCCAAAATAAAGCCCAGAATGACACTCACTCTCTTCCCCCAATTCCTGAATCATAACTTCGTGGGATGGCGCAATGTTGTCCATTAGAGCACAAGCTGGCATAAATCACTATCGGACTTTTAGAGATTTATTGTAATTTGAGATGTAGAGCCCTTCTCTAGACCCAAAATCAAAATGATATTTTAGAGACGAGCCCTCAGAAGGTTTTACAGCTTTTTTATCTTAAGGATTCTTTGTCCTTGGTTAGGTACCGCAGGTTGTTTTTGTATCACGTTATGAAGCAGTTAAGTCAAACAATGGAAAAATTACTAAAACTGGCTGTATTTAAACTGTTTACTTCTTTAAACTTTTGACTTACCTACGTAAAAGGTAATCTTTCAAGAACAAGACCCAAACAGAATCATTGCCTCTTTGCTTTCCTCAAGCCCTTATGGAATAAACAGAAGCTGTAACAAGATCCCTTTAACCATTTTTTATTCTGCTCATATCGGCAATGATTTTATAACAGCCGGTTGGCCTCTCTCACATTATCACAATCAGTGCATCCTGGGATTAAAAACCATTTAGGGCCCAAGTCTTAAGCAGACTCCCACACAGCAGTATCATGAACATTATGCATTGTTTCTTTTTACTGTCACCAGCTTTACTGGCTCCACTAAGAAGTAGGGGAGCCAGGTCGTCATTTTTAAGCAGAGAGCAACCCACTTACCAATGTGGAAAGTGGCATCCGACGAGATTGCAATGGTGGCAGGGAAGCAAATGCATGAGCTCTTGATGGCCACCATCCCCACTTTATCATGAAATGGTCGCACACTACATGCCTCTCCAGAGACTTTTCCTGGAAATATTGTCTTTACAAACACCGACTGGTGTCTAAATTGCTTAAGAACAAGTATGTTGAGTTGCTGAAAAACCACATTAAGAAGAGCACAGCAATCTAACTAGTGGCTTAGAAGCCTAATCACAGGGGAAGTTGCAGGCAATTCCGGCGAACAGTTCAGTTGCCCATGGATGGATTCTAGGTGTGAGTGGGTCCCAGGAGGACGCACTGCCCACCCACCTCCACTGTGATGGTTCACTTGGTAGAGCAGGGTAGCCTCCACCCTGGGCGTGGTGCCTGTGCAGATGAAATAAACAGGGAAGGTCAGTTACAGCCACACAGCATCTCCTTCCAGGATCTCCCCCCGCATGAAATAGGGTGGAGACAGCGGATTCACTCCTGTGCAACCCCAATTTCCCAACTGTCAATTTCAAAGACAGAAACCGCTCTGCAGAAACTGAACACAGGATAAGATCTGAAGTCACTCCTTTTGTTGTTACCACCAAGTAGAACAGGCATCCCAAAGATGATTGGGCTTGGAATCTAAGGTGAACTTGAATTTGGACAAGACCAGTGGATGTTTTAATAAGCTCTTATGCTGGTTTTCTGTGCCCATCTAAGAAGGACTCCACCACTTGTAAACAGTTAACAGGGAAGGAAAGAACTCTATCTGGGAAGTCGGTGTTAGTCTTTAGTTTATCTGTGAAAACAGGAAATGGGTGGTTTCTAGAGAAACGAATGCCTTCTGAGTCTCACACTGTTAAGGCTATTAATCTAGTCCATCTTAGAAATAAATCACATTACCACCTTATATTTATATATTGTTTGACAGTCATTTCCTTATTTCTGCTTCTTAACCACGTGAACAAAGGTAGACATTATCATCGTCATTTTAGATGATAAAACTGAAGCTATGCAAAAATATTGATGTTATTCCTGTTAAAACTGGAAATAGAGCAAAGATGTCTATTATCACTATGGTTTTTTAACATTGTTCTGATAGATTTTCCCAATGCAGTGACATGTGAAGTATTAAAAAAATGAACTATTATAAATGAAATGACAAAATTCTTTGCAAGAAATATACCACATACATAGAAACCCTTAGAATTAATTCAAGTTTTAAGTAAAGTAGCCAGAAACAAGTTAAATATAGAAGAATTAATCCCTAAGTTATTAGAAAACAGAATGGAAGAAAATTAATTTCCTAATAGCAAACAAAAATATAAAATTCAAGGACAAATCCCAACAAGAATTGTACAGAATTTGCAACAGGAAAACCACAAGTATTTCCTGAGAGACATTAAAACATTTTATAGAAATAGATCATGGTCATTGATGGGAAGACTGAAAACAGTAAAGATGGATATTTTCCCCAATTAATTTAAAAGAGGACAAATGCAGTCGTAATCCCAGTGAATATTGTTACGGCTCCCGACAGAATCATTCTAAAATTTATATCAAAAATAAATAAGAAGCGGTAAGAAATTACGGGGGGAGAAGAAGAACAATGTGGGGAAATTCTCCCTGTCAGAAAGACTCATTTAACTAATGACTTTTTCATTTAAAAGGGAAAATTAAAAACCATGGGAAAGGGACATTTAATAAATAGGGTCAGAAAAAATGCCCACATGTGTAAAAAAAATTGACGTAAGTTATAGGCACACCTCATATGATACAACAAAATAAATTCCAGATGGGTTTAAATTAACTCACTAAGAAAATACTAAAAAAATGCAAAAAAAATTAAGTAACACTATAAAAATATATATATATATGCTGTAAATTCCATGAAGGGAGAATCATGTCTGCCTTTCCAAATAAATGAATAAATGAGAAAACACGAAAACAGTGGGGGAAAAACACAAAGAAAATATGGATTGCTGTGATAATTTAAAACACCTTTTCAAAATAGAAGGCAAATAAATCTGGGAAAAGATTGCAAATAACATGATCAAGTTCTTAATATAGAGAGATTTTATTAGTCAATAAGAAAAAGACAAGTTGAGAAAAGTGGAGAACATTTCAAATTGTGGTTTGGGAGCATCAGGAGAGACCCACACTGTGACTGTCCTGCGGCTCTGAGGGCCTGCTGTGGTTGGTGACATAAATTTACACTAGCCTTCATTTGGGCAGCCCAGACACAGAAGCATCGATCTAAATACACTTTCAATACTTTGACATCATCATTATCTAGGGATGGTGTTGCTTTACCAAGATTCCTAGATAGAGATACACTTCCAGTCACTTTTTGCTAGGCTGAGGTTTGATAAAGTTGTTACCAAAAAGAAAAGTTAGAATTTCGTGCTAACTTGGCTCACAAAAATAAAATAGAAAAGTTTCATTTTTCTGTGAGAATTAGTCAATTTATCTTACACGTACATAAAACATTACTCTGCAAGGATGATAAAAATCTATTCAATCATCAATTTTTGTGGTTTAGGAAAATTAAGAAAAACTCTTCCGTTGCAAAAGCTTCCAAACACACATGCGCACACACACATTATACAGGAAGCCAAACACGCAATCTGACTTCTCAAAACCGGATACTCTGTTCATGGGTGTTCATAACCTTTGTCTCCAAGCATCTAGAAGGAAGATAAAGCCACTCAAGAGTTAATGAAAATTAATGATGGAAGGGAGACAGGCGACAATAAAAAATTAAATTGACTAATTTACAGGCAAATTTTAGGGAAAAATATACAAAGAAATGGATTAAAAGGCAAAAACTCAATTGTTCTCCTTTAAAAAGATAAAATAATGTAATGGCACAAAGTATAAGGGGGAAAATATGTCTTAGAACTTGTTCTGTATTTCTGATTTACTAGCAGAATAGATGCTCTTAATTTAAAAGTTAGAAAACAGGATTCCGATTACTATGGCTGACTGAAGACATATTATTCTCTCATCCCTATCCAAACCCAGTTTAAATCACTAAAAGAATATTTTTTAATCCATTATAGTACTAGAACTGTACCCCTCAATAGATCAAAACAGAGAAGAAATTCTGGAGGTTACAGAGCACATGGAAATTGATCAATGGCAAATTCCAATAAGTTAGAGCGCCAACAATTCCAAACAGACAAAAAAGAGGGCCTTCATGAAAGTAAGCTTTCCAGGAGAACCCCCATAACACCCCAAGATCAGAGGAGTAAAAAGATCAGGCCATGGACGGTTCAGCCTAGAAATTATTTAAAGGCTAGTCCCCAAAGTACTGCGATGAGCCACACCTCCCAGTGTTCACGTCCTTGTGTGGGCACCTCCCTCATCCAATCTGGGTGGCCTGTGACTTGCATTAAATGGTAGGATGGGGGTTGGGGAGGACAGGGCACAGATCTGAGTCTAGCCTTTAAGAGAACTGGCTGCGTCTGTTTCTTCCCTTTTGAAATGTGCAACTTTTGGACTTCCTAAGCTGCCCAGAGCCAGGGCTTCTAAGATCAGAATTTGCATTCACTGCCAAGGTGACACGGGTAACACAGCACAGCCATCAATACCCTTTGGCTTACAACCTCATATAGGAAATGAATAATTAAGTACCATCACACATTGGGGGAAGCAGCATGAAAGAACAGTTCCACTCACAGAGGAGTGAGAAAAGAATAAGAATGAAAGCAGAAGAAAAAGTTAAAATATGTCAAATGAATGAGCTTAAAAGAATATGAAAGAATACCTATTAATATAAAATAGGATCTAATAAAATTTGTGGATATTAAAAATATGATTTCCAGGATGAAAAACTCAAAAAAAAGAATAATTAGGCAAAGCTGAATATCAGATTAGGAAAGTGGAAGGTTAAGAGGGTATCTCAAAACTCAGTCCAAAAGGACAGAGGGGAAACATACGAGAGGAAATTTAAAAGAGGGCCAGGACTGACTCAGAAGCTCCAATGTCTGTCTAATAGGGTTTTCAAGGGAAAACAAAGATGTTGGAAGGGAAAAAATAAGCAAAATGTTAATAAAGTAATTCCCCCTGTGTTGAAAAGTGTCTTGAGTTTGGGGGATTTTTTCTTTTGTTTTGCCTTATTGAGAGCATTTACCAAGAACTGTACAAAAAGAATGAAAAATGACCCATTCCTAGATTTACCCTAAGAGTGTCCAGAAAGAAAAGAGCAGGTTATCCACAAGAAGCAAAAAATCAAGTTGGCATCAGCTGTCTCATTTTCAATAAAGGCCTGAGAAGGTAACAAAGCAATGTTTCAAGGACAAGGAATAAGAATTTTGTACCTAGCATTTCATACCTAGCCTAAATGTCAGTCATGTGTAAGGCAAAATAGAGATACTTACGTTAGGCAACTGGGACACTTTCCCAACTTTTTAGAAGAGTTACTTGAACATTTACGCTGCAAACTTTGAAAAATGAATCTAATAAAGATGAAGATACTGGATATAAGATATAACAGTGAGAAAAATAACCAAAATGTTACAACTTTATATAACACAGAATGTAGATAACAGTATATATGTATATAATATGTGTGTGTGTATATACACATATATATAACACAGAATGTAGAAAACAGTATATATGTATATAATATACACATGTGTGTGTGTATACACACACATATAACACAGAATGTAGAAAACAGTATATATATCTATAACAGAATATATGAAATATATAAAAAAAACAGAAAAAACTGGCTTGTTCACAGAAACAGAGGGAGATTTTAAGGTACCTCTTAAAAATTACAAAGTGAAAAATGAATAGACAGGAGATTAAAATATCAACTTAAAAGCATGCTCGAAAAGGCATAAAGAGAGCTTTGCCCACAACGAATAGAGAATCCATACATTTTTCAAACACTTGTGGAATATTTATTTTAAAATTTTGCCCTAGTTTTAGTGCTTAAAGAAAATTCAGTAGATTCCACAAAAGTAGAAATCACAGGGACCACATTCTCTGAATCCAAAGCAATAAAACTAGAAAGCAATAACCAAAGAAAGGTCCTAAAACATCACTACACAAAAACGTGGACCAGAACCTCTGAGTAACTTGTGAATGCAAGGGAAAATAAAAACTGAAATTAAAACTGTTTAATGAGAGTATTCCATGTTGAAACCCAAGAGCACAGGCAAAGCAGTCCTCAGAGGAAAATACAGAGCTTTAATGGATTTTCAGAAAATAAGAAAGACTAAAAGTAAATTAGCTAAGCATTCAATTCAAGGAGTTAGAAAAATAATTTTAAAAAAACCACAACACTCAAGTAAATATGAGGAAATAATTGCTGACAAAAAACAGAACTGCCCATTTCTAGTGTCACATACTTCCACTGAAAACAGGTAAAAACAGTGAGTAATTTTAGTACTCCTTAAATGCCTGAAAAACTTGTCGGTATTATAAGACAGATGGTCAATGGGCACGTGAAAATATGCTCTACAACACTAAGCATCAGAGAAATGTAAATCAAAACCACAATGCAATATTACCTCAAACCTGTCACAATGGCTAATATCAAAAAGACGACAAATAGAAAGTGTTGGCAAGGATGTGGAGTAAAGGGAACCCTGCACACTGTTGGTGGAATTTAAATTGGTGCAGCCATTGAGGAAAACAATATGGAGGGTCCTCAAAAAACTAAAAATAGAACTACCATATGACCCAGCAATCCCACTCCTGGGTATATATCTGAAGAAAACAAAAACACTAATTTTAAAAGATACATGCACCCCAATGTTCATGGCGGCATCATTTACAATTGTGAAAATATGGAAGCAATCTAAGTGTCCATCAACAGAAGAATGGATAAAGAAGATGTGGTGTGTGTGTGTGTATATATATATATATATATATATATATATATATATATATATATATATATATATAATATAATGGAATATTACTCAGCCATAAAAGATAATGAAATTCTGCCTTTTGTAATGGCATGGATGGACTTAGGGGGTATTATGCTTAGTGAAATAGGTCAGACTGAGAGAGACAAATACTGTATGATATCACTTATATGTGGAATCCAAAAGAAATAAAACAAACTAGCGAGTACAACAAAAAAGAAACTGATTCACAGATACAGAGAACAAATAAGTGGTTAGCAGTGGGGAGGGGCAAAATAGGAATGGGGAATAAAAGTCACAAAGTGCTATGTATAAAAGAAGCTACAAGGGTATATTGTACAGCACAGGGAATATAACCAATATCTTACGATAATATAAATGGAGCATAAACTGTAAAAACTGTGAATCACTACGTCGTACACCTTAAACTTATATAATATTGTAAATCAACTACACCTCAATTTATTTTAAGTAAAATTAAAAAATTTAACCTTAGTGCAAAAAATAACTAAAAATAAAATATGTAGATGCACATGCAGTTATAAAAAATAAAACAAAGAGATCTTTTGCATCCTGTAATGGACAAACAAAAAAACCCACATCAATATTGTAAGGAAATACCAGCCCAAAATCTACGGAAAGAGATCTCAGAGAGGCAGCCCAAGCTCAGGAGACAGAGAATCTTAGAATCATAAATGTACACACCTACATTCATGGTACCAATTCTTAATATAATACAATGCATAACGTTGGACCAATAAATTTTAAATGTTGATTAAATGGACAGTGTTTTACAAAATTCTGAGTGCTCCACAATTGACTAAAGAAATGTAGAAAACCAGAATACACCAATATCTACAAAAGAAATCAAAAAGTAACCACACATGTACCCCACCTCCCCCACAGGACCTAATCTCCCAGGTACAGAGATTTCCTGCACTATTTAAGTTGCCCCTTGGACAGAGGAGGTATATGTCTGATACATGTATTTTTACAAATGCCTCTTGGAATTGTTTGTTCTTTTCCAGCCTTTTGAGTTCTAATATAACTCGTTTGTTTCCATTTTTGGTGATAGATCTTCCTGTGAGTTTTGTTTAGCTGTATCCCATAGATCCTGATATACTAAGTTTTCCTTAGAACCGTTTTAGAAATTCTGCAAGTTTGTTTATTTCCCCTTTGACCCAAGAGTTGTTAATAGATGGTTTTGTTTTTCCAGGTGAAAGTGACTTTTGTTTTTTATTTTCTTATTAATTCCTGGTTTTATTGCATTTAGTCAGTGAGGGTGGTGTGTATTATTTATATTTTTTGGAATTTACTGAGGTTTTCTTTATGGCCTAATATATGGTAATTTTTTTGGTGAATGTGTACTTGGAAAGCAGGTATGCTCTCTATGATGGGGGTACAAAATTTGAAGTATATCCACAAAGTCTACCTTATTTTCTGTGTTGTTTGGTCTTCTACATAATGAATAAGGTAGGTGAGTATTATCCACACTGATTTTTTTGCCATCTTGATCTGTCTAGGACTGAAAGGGTAAATTGCCCTACTGTATGTGCCTGTCTATAGCTCCTACGCCAGTGAACCCCTGTTCATGTCTTCTTTCCTTTCCTGTGGTTTCTGTTATATGAGGGTCGCATCTGTGTAATCTAATGCATACATACGAATAATATTTATATCTTCATTGTGAAGTGTGGCTTTTAGCATTATAATATATCCTTTTTTTTACATTTAAGTCTTATGGGGCTGAATTCTACCTTGTCTATTATCAAATTGCAACACCTGCTTTCTTTCAATTAGTATTTGCATCCTTACCAGCATTTTATTTATTTTGCTCAATTCCTTTGTATTAGGCACATCTCCTGGATACAGCTTTGAGTTGCTGCTTTGTGAGCCAATCTGACATAATTCTTTAAATGCGTGAGTTACATTTACTGATATAACAATATGTTGAGTTTGGTTCTTTCACGTAGTCTCATGTAATATATACACGTTTATATGTACGTATGTATGTGTAGGTATATTATGTATATCATGATTCACACAGATGCATATTCAAAGCCTGTCACTATACGGTCCTGTTCTCTACTATTCTGGTATTATTTACCAGACTTGGTATTTATGAAGGCTTATATTTTTCTTCTAGTGTTTCTCTTGTTACTAATAACTTTGCATGATAGCCCCCGTCTCCTCTCTAGATTAATCAGACAATCTCAATATAGCCAGGTATAAACAAAGCTGAATATCCGATTTTGCAAGAGAATTAGACTCGAAGGCATCTATTTTAGATTTTTTAAAAAAGATATCTCTTAAGCACCTAAAATGATGCATAGTTAGTTCCATCATGGGAGAAGGGAGAAAATCAAATCATTTTCCATATGGCTGAATTTCTCCCAGAATCCTGATTAAAAATCGTTCTCAATTATGGCAACAGACTTTAACTGGTAACTAGTAATTCTGTCCCTTTTCTGTTCCTCTTCCCCCAACCACCAAATTGTTAGAAGCTAGCAGCAGTGTTAATCTTCATACTCCTAATATACGTAAGATGTTACTACTTGATTTATCAGTTGCAACTGACATTTTACTCTTAGCTAATACCTACCGGGTAACCGAGCAGCGAGTCTGTCTACTCTCCTCTTTCTCCTCGTGGTTTTTCTTACATCGTTTCAGCATCGTCAGAGCACACAGCACAGGACTAACTTGTCATCCTTATTTGTATCTTTCAGCCTTAGTCCTGCAGTTAAGTATCTTCAACACCTTCTGAAACGCTTTATGCCGAGTCTTTCCTAATTACTTTGTGGTTGCCTGACACCCTCTCTCGCATAGACTCTTCCCAGGAAGGACGCACAGGAACGCTGTCCTTGAGTTCTTGAATGTCCGCTGCAGTTTCTCTGTGGCCTTTGCACTTGAAGGAAAGCCGCGTGGCTTGTGAAATCCTCCCATCACACTTTCTTTTCTTGACAATCTTTAAAACGTTGCTTTCTTGCATAAAGTGTTTCTGTTGAGAAGGTTGACACCACTCTCATTTTCTTTCTCTTACAAGTTATTTTGACATGTTGCCTGGATTCTCAAAGAACGTTTTCCTTATTTTTCAAAGCCCAATAGCTTTCCTGGGACACATCTAGGGTTCTTCCATCCTGGGTCAATTTGCTCACGTATGCAGCACCCTTTTCAGTATGTAGACTAAAGTCGAACTCTATCTCAGGAAGCCATGAATGGCTGAAAACGTGGACTCTGTGTGGCCACTGCTCTGTCTCCAGGTCGAGTCTGGTACTGGAATGTGTCTCAGTCTGGTTCTGGGTTTCCTACGGCAGGTCTTACCCTCAGGACAGTCTTGTCACCTGTTGGTTTTGGGTTTGGTTGTTGGAACGTTCACCGGGAGGCTCCCTCTAGGCCTCCCTGCTCACTGCCTGCGCCTCTCTGCCCTCCGGACCCCACTGTGCCTGCCCTGCTCAGCTTGGCTTCTGATCCCGCATTCTCCCTCAGAGTGAGGCTCTGTTCCTCTCAGCGCATCTCCTGCTCACTGAGAGGCCCAAGGGCTAGGCTGTTGAAGCAGCTTTGTGGCCCAGAGCCTACCTGTACAACCATTTCTGCTCTCCCTGCAACATGATCTGAGAACGTCTCCCAGCCTGGCCAACTGTGACTACGTTTACACATTCAGTGTGAGATGCTTGACTGACGACAGAGGCACGCCCTCAGCCCATCGGCAGCACACAATTGATGCCTCGCTGCCTTGGCTGGGGGTGGTTTGGCCAGCCCCTTCCGTGTTCTGGGGTTCAGCTGGAGTTTCTTTGTCACCTAGTTTTTGTAGTCTGCAATCTTACGTCCTTCACTACCCTATTTTGTTTCCTTGGGTTGCAGAAAGCATCTTGGGGAGATTCAAAACCACACTGAGGCTATGACTCCAATGCCACAGTCTAATAGATTTTTTTTAATGTTGATAGAATGAATTATGGTCTAAAAAGTCTTTTAATATTTCATAGTTTACCTAAGAAAATACCGAAAACTTACATATCGTAATAACCGTATTGAGTCTTTACATCCAGAACCTAGTATGTCCTTTTATTCATTCAAACCTTATTTTTATATTTCTTGGCAAAATCTTGTAGTTTTCTTCTTTTGTTTCAATAGTCATCTTCTTAATATTTTTTCCTAGGTCAGTATTTTATTCTAGGATGCTTTTGTGAATAGGAACACTAATTATGTTTTCCACTAATGTGCTAACTGCTTACAGATCATATGTAAGATTGCTATTGATTTCTATATATTTTTAGGAAAAACATACATTTATATTTCCTTTTATATTTCCTAGATAAAAGATAAACTAGATTTTTAGCACAAATATAAAGATCAAACATGTTTATTTGTTGAAATGAAATATCAACGGGGAATTTAGAGAATATTATTTTAATGACCAATTTTCAAATCAAAAGATCTTTTTCATTTTATGGTTTATGGTCATAATCATCAGATAAATCACAACTGATTTAATTAGTAGAATTTAATCAGGAGAGATATGCGAGAATTTGATCCACTGGTCTGAAATATCTTTGAAAATGACATAATTCTTTGTAATAATGCATTGTTCTTTGAGCAAGCTCTTGTAAATGGCCCCTTTGGAGATGTTCTGAGAAATTGTATCTGTTTATAATCTGGTTTTGGAATTTGAACAGAAGTTTGCATGTTAGAAAAAGAAATTCTTTGGAAAACTCACTCTGCATAGTTTTGATTACAAAAATTCTGTGAATCAAATAATGAAAACAGGGGGCTTCCCTGGTGGCGCAGTGGTTGAGAGTTCACCTGCCGATGCAGGGGACACGGGTTCGTGCCCCGGTCCAGGAAGATCCCACATGCCGCGGAGCGGCTGGGCCCGTGAGCCATGGCCGCTGAGCCTGCGCGTCCGGAGCCTGTGCTCCGCAACGGGAGAGGCCACAACAGTGAGAGGCCCGCATACCGCAAAAAAAAAAAAAAACATAAAGAAAAGAAAAAAACACACTTTGGACCATCTGAGCAACCACCATCTGCTTAAATAGAAAAGACCCAGAGAAGATGCATGTACCTCTCTTTCTCCTATTTTCCGAGAACAGTCCAGGGATCACGGATGCTGCTTACAGTGCAGGCTTGTCATCGGGGAAGTACGGGAGGCCTGAGAAGGGCCAGTTCCCAGGCAGAGAGACAGCTGATTCTGGGGTGGAAGGAAAAAACAAGGGGTTTTCAAGAGAAAAGAGAGAGGACCAGGGAGGAGACAAAAACAAAGCAACATTGGGTCCCAACTTTGTATATAAAGTCAGCTGCGAGACCAGTCAGGCGGGGACACCTCAACCAGCCACAGCCCCCCTCTGCCTCCGTGGGGACATTAGGCCATACGGAGTGATTAAGGCCGTACGGACAATACAGTAAACCACCGGCGGGTCTGGCTCTCACAGATCATCTTGACTCCAGAGCAGCTCGAAAGGTCTCTGCTGGCACGTGTGCCTCCTCTTAGGCTAAGACCACGGTCACCGAACCTTGAATCCCAGACCCTCACTGACCCTCATCAACCATGGAGTGGACAGCTAGCTAGCTTCCTCGACTATAAAATGAAAAGTTTAGACCACATGAGCTTTCCTACCTCATTTCAAATATCGTAGATTAACGCATATATGTGGAATCTAGAAAAATGGTGCAGATGAACCTATTTCCGGGGCAGGAATAGAGACAGACGTAGAGAACGGACATGTGGACACAGGCGGGGAAGGGGAGGGTGGGATGAATGGGAGATTAGGACTGATATACATACACTACCATGTGTAAAACAGCTAGTGGGAACCTGCTGTATGACACAGGGAGCTCAGCTCGGTGCTCTGTGGTGACCTAGATGGGTGGGATGGGGGTGGGGTGGGCGGGAGGTCCAAGAGGAAGGGGATATAGGTATACACAGAGCTGGTTCACTTCGCTGTATAGCAGAGACTAATACAGCACTGTAAAGCAATTATACTCCAATAAAAGACAGTTACCAGTAACTATATATTTTGAGGTACACTGCCTAATTTACAAAAAATAGCTCATTTCCACTCAGACATTCCATAAGGCTCTGAAACCCATAAAGCGAGTCCACGTCGTCAAATGCATTCACCCGACAATTACATACTGAGTGCAAACAACAACCTAGGCGGTATGCGAGCCAATGGGGGTAGAGTAAACAGAAATGTGGGGGGGCTGCAAATGGGCACAAGGTTTCTTTCTGGGGAGACGGAAATGTTCTAAACTTAGACGATGGTGATGGCGGCACCACTAACAAATAATTGAATTGGGTGCTTAAAATGAGTCAGTTTTATAGCATGTAAGTTATGTCTCAAGAAATCCCTTTTAAAAAGAAAAAGAAAAAACAGAGCAGCTAGGCCTAACTCTACAATGCTTCCAGAAGGGTAAACAAGAAAGGCAGGTTGGGGAGCTGGGTGTGACAGCAGAGGATTCCACTGGGGATGGTCCTGGACCCGTCCCAACCTGAGTAGTACCAGCAGGTCCCCTGATTCAGTGGTGGCTTGGCATCTCCCAAACATTTCTTAAGCCACACTCTCTCCCTCTATGTCAAGGCCTATGGAGACACTGGCTGGTGAGATAGAAGCTGACTTCTGTCTGTGAGCCAGGCCTCTACCCAGGCTGGCAAGCATCCAACAAACTGTCCACATTGAGAGGCAATTTCTCTCCTCTGCTTCCTGTTCCCATCCCCCAGGAAAACGACACCAGGAAGGTAACCCTCTGAGGGTAAGAGGGGGCAAGTATCCTAAGATGGCTACTCATTGCAATGTTTGCAATTATTTCAAATTTTGATTTTCATAATAACTCTTCATGGTGGTGTTGACCAGAGGGAAATTTTATTCCCAAATGTGTCCATGTCAAATTTGCCATTATCTTCCAGGGGGGAAAAAAAAATCAAATGGAAAGACTTTTAAAATGAGATAAAGTTTACTCATTGGAAATTAGAAATGAATATTTATTCTCAGATCTCTATCTGGATGAAAACCTTTTATTTAACACTGGTTGAAAGTGTAAATTATTCACATGTTTACACTTCAATGGTTTCTGTTCTCTAATGATTCCATTTTCTAGAGTGTATTAGTGGTAAGATAATGAAATGCCCCATCAGCCTGGAGTATTAAGTGAACAACTAACTTCAACTTTTTCAACAATGAATAAAATATAGGGAGGCCCCAACAATTTATTTTGTCAGTTTAAGGCAATATACAACTAACTTCCCAAAACATAACCATTAAAGAGAGGGCTGCCAACAGCGATGGAAATGCATTCCAGTCTCCCATAGACATGCAACGGGGCCGTGATAACTAATTCACTGCTCTCACACAAATCATGATTTTTGGCAAGATTCACCTTTGCCAGAAGGGAGGAGAATTAGGAAGAAAAGAGAGATCACAGTGTTCTCCAGCCAGGAGAGATGAGCTCTTGCTGTTTGAATGACATTATAAAACTGTTCACTCTATCCTTCTTTCTTAGGTTATTACTTAAGGAAATTTTGTCATTAATAAAAATAAACCTGCATCTGTTTATAGTGCTTTAAGATTTCAAAACACTCGCACATGTTATCCCATCCAAGTGATGTGTTCTTTCTGGAACATGGAAAGCTTTATATGCCTGGAGATAAATGAACATACATATTGAAAGTCAAGAATTTTATAAAACAAATCTGTTTTCCAGAACTTTCCATGAGAATGTTTTACAAATCCTTCAATAGCCCCATGTTATCCATACATTTAAGTGCTAATAACCTATGACCTATAACCATTTTATACAGCCCTCTATTTTATAAATCTCTACGTCCATGGAAATGACAATGCATTTTTTGTTGTTATCCCAAGCATAACTGCTGGCCTTGAAGGAGTCAGAGAAATGCTTTCCTTAGAATTACAATAGGCATTGTGGTTAAAGAATTAAGACAGAACGCCTATCTGCAAAATATTTACAATCTAATAGGGAAAACAAAATGCTCTTAAAATGGAAACTAACAAAACACGACAATGAATAGGACTAAGTGATGAAGGGAAAGCCTAGAAGCCTTCCTCCGAAGGAGAAATCCCTATGGCCTGGATGAGTGGAGAAGTCCTTGCTGGCTGACCCGAACTCTGATGACTGTTGTTCAGAGAAAGCAAGCGGGGAAGGTGACTGCAGGGAAGGTGCCCGCGCTGCAGGTAACGGGAGCTGCAGGGGGAACCTCCAGGCAAGAAGGTGCTGGGCCTCTGCAGGTAAGAGCACAGCCTCGTCCAAGTGGAGCAAAATGGGTCATAAAGAATGTAAGTGCCCATAGATTGGGCCAGATTGTGAAAAGCCAAGAATTGTAGGCTCGAGTTTTTATTTGATCTTGTAGTTAATCAGGAATTGTTTTAAAAAGGGAAATTTAACATTTTTAAGCAACATTTTAGCACTATGGATCTGACAATGATGTGTGAGATGAACTGAATGAGAAGGAAGTTTGGGGAGAGGAAACCGACTGTGACAACCTTCTAAGAATTTCAGCAACAGGTGACTGAGACCTAACCTTGGCCGCGGCAGTCACTGGACAGGAAGGAGAGGCAGGTGTGCAAGGGGTGCACGCAGAACGCAGCACCACGAGGCCAGGCTGACGGGGGGTGGAGGAGGCCAGCAGGGGAAGTGACCCAAGATTCCAACACAGGTGACTTGGAAATAAACGATGGCGCCTCTGAGGGGACCCGGGGGGCTGGCTTGCCTGGAAGGAGATGAGGGGTTGGGTGCGACGTGCTGAATCTGAAGAGACAGCCTGACACCTGGGTGGAAATGCGCTGAGCAGAGCTCCAGAGGACTCAGGGGAGGAGGGGATGTCACTGACGTCACCTGCACAGAAAAGTCCGCGGGCAGTGTCCACAGCCCTCCCCAGAGGCCCCGGACACTGGACTCCCTGAGCCTCTTCCGGGTTTGTTGTCCACACACAAAGCACAGCCCTCTATCATATTTGCTGTTTGTGTTGTTACTTCGTGTCTTTGCCATATTTCCCCAAGTAGCCTATGGTCTCTTGGCTTGCAAAGATGGGGTCTCACACTTAGCATCAGAACCCAGTCATGTCAGAGCTCGGAGGAGGGACCATGCCAATTTTTTGCATTAAGCTCATTTTATAAAGGAAGCAGAGCTAAACCAAAGATACTCAATTAGTTAGTGGCAGCAAGGATACCAACCCCTGCTCCAGGGCTCTTTCCCCTTGTACCATTCTATCTCTTGTTTGGGGCGACCAGCATGTGTTATTTGAGAATTATTGTAAGGCGATTTGGAAATTTTTCTGAGGAAGTCGAGAAGGCAGAACCTCTTGGTGGTATGTAATTCACAAAGAAGGAAATCGTTATTTTTGGACAAGAGCAATCTCTAAAGATATAACTGGGTCCATAGGGAACTGCCTTCCATTTCCTTACAACGACCCTTTAAATTAATATCGCGGTCGCCCACAATGGTTGGCTTGGGAAAAGGAGCCTGGGTCCCTTTCCATGGACCTCTTCCCTCTTTTCATCGTAGTCATGACCCCTTGTTCCTTTCAGGTCATAATTCAGCCCTGTTGCTCCTCCCTGGACAGAAATCCCCCTCTCTGTCTTCCTCCCAGCTAGGGTGACCCTATGCCCTGATTGCGAAAGGCACTCTTGCTTTTTACCCAGCATTCCAGTATTGTTACAAATAGAGCCTCTCTCTCTCCAAATGTCTGGTGTGGATAATAAATTAAAAGGCTACCATAGGTAGGGCATGCCACCAAGAGTTAAATGTCTATTAGATTGCCTAACCGAGAAACTCATAGTAGATATTTTTTCTTCCGTCAGGTCAGCAGCCTGCCCCACTTCTCATGGACAGTCTGATGGTTCTAGTGGGGACCTGCCCCACCCCTGCCCCACTTCTCACGGACAGTCTGATGGTTCTAGTGGGGACCTGCACCCAGCTGCATGGGCATCCACATGACGAGTGGGACCTACTCATTCAAGCCAACAAATGCCCTTTCTAATGACTCTAAGTCAAGTCGCCTTACCCATAAAAGAGAATCCTAGTAACACAAAATGCTGTTATCCACCAACTCTGATTCTCCGCTGCATTTTGCACTTACACAGATTTGCAATTTTATAACGTGACTTTTGTTAGGCTGCTCTTTATACACCAGACTTGAATTTTTGTTCTTAACTTTGCTGATGCTTCATTTCAAATTGTTTCCTATGCTTTCTCACGGCCCACCTTCAATTAAAACATTGTTTGCTTAACGAATGGGTTTGTCCATTCATTCAACAAGTATTTACTATATTACAGCAGAATTCTCTGTCATCTTGGAGATGGACAGGGTCCCTTTTTTCCTAAAGGAAAAAAGTAAGTCTAAAAGGTAAATCTGATTTAAATAAATTATTAAGTGATAAATGTGATCAGCTCTACAAGGAAAAACACCGGAAGTTGTGTGATGGGAAGCGTCACCTCCTTTTTTGTGGGGAGGAGGGTCAGATATATAAAGAGTGGGTAGAAATGAACCTGGAACTAAGGGCAAGTGAGAAAGGCATTCAAGATAAAAGGAGCTACTGGTAGTTACCAGTACAGATGGGAACCATGTCAGGGCATAAGAGGCATTTTGAGAAGACAGGAGTGTGGCCAAGCTGTCACAAGGACAGCTCACGTGGGCGGCAGTCAGGAGGTGACAGGTGCTGGTGGCCCGGGTGAGCGTGACGGCAACGGGGCAGGCAAAATGCAGACGCCTGGAAACATGCTGGGGGTGGAGGCGTTCAGCCTTTCAGCCTCTCACTGCCTGGGAAGGCAGCAGAATGTGGCAAGTGTGATTCCCAGGAAGAGGGTGAACCTGAGCTGAGACGAGGGACTCAGGAGAAACCAAGTTGGCTGGGGAAGGTCATGAGTTCTGTCCTGACATCTTCAAGCATCTGTGAGGCATCGCCAGGCAAGGCGGGTGGGATGCTGACATGCCAGTCTGAGTCTTGGACGCTGAAGTGGGGGCCAAGGCTTGTAGACAAATGAAGCCCTGGGCTTGGGTGAGGTCACTTGGGAACATTTGTAGAGAGGAAAGAGGAAACAGGCCTGAGCACCTTTAGTGATCTAGTAAAGAGACTGAGAGAGTTAGGGAAGGTCCAGGAAAGAGGCTCGGAGGCAGAGTGTTGGAGAAGAGTGGAGCTGAGGATGTCCACTGGCTGTCCACTTGAGTCAGCAAGAGAGACTGAGGACTCCCCGGGAGGGACAGCCAGGGAGGGGTGGAGGTGGGAATCAGATTGGAATGTGTAAAGACGTGGAAGCAACCTACGTGTCCTTCAACAGACAAGTAGATAAATAAAGAAGACGTGCTACGTACATACACGTACCAGCCATGGAATACTACTCAGCCATAAAAAAGAACAAAATAATGCCATGTGCAGCAACATGGATGGACCTAGAGATGATCATACTAAGTGAAGTAAGTCAGACAGAGAAAGACAAATACCATATGATATCACTTATATGTGGCATCTAAAAAATGATATAAATAAACTTATTTACAAAACTGACTCACAGACATAGGAAACGAACTTATGGTTACCAAAAGGGATGGGGGGAGGCGGGAGGGGGAGGGGGAGAGTTATATTAGGAGTTTGGGATTAACATATCCACACTATTATATATAAAATAGATAAACCACAAGGACCTACTGTACAGCACAGGGAACTCTACTCAATATGTCGTAATAACCTATCATGGAAAAGAATCTGAAAAGAATAGATAGCTGATAGTTAGATTAGATAGAGAGATAGATACATAGATAGATAGATAGGTGGATGATAG
This sequence comes from Globicephala melas, assembly GCF_963455315.2. Classification (NCBI taxonomy): domain Eukaryota; kingdom Metazoa; phylum Chordata; class Mammalia; order Artiodactyla; family Delphinidae; genus Globicephala; species Globicephala melas. Next base: position 3,277,435 of record NC_083329.1, on the reverse strand, counting down.
ATAGATAACTAAATCACTTTGCTGTACTCCTGAAACTAACACAACATTGTAAGTCAAATATACTTCCATTTTTAAAAATGGTTTAAAGAAAAGGGAAAAAAAGATTGGAATGTGTGAGAGGTCCCAAGACTGGCTGCAAAGAGGGCAGGAAAAGGATGCAGGGTTCAAGAAGGGTTATTTTGTTTTGTTTTAATACGTGGATGTATGGATGGGAGAGGCAGTCTTTTAAATGGGAGGAAATAGAGTGTGTTTGAGTATTGATGGGAAGGATCTAGTAGAGAGGGTTGAAGAAACAAAAAGGAGGGATTAAGTATGTGCTTTTACTGAGAAAGTAGAAAAGATTTGACCCAGAGCCTTGGATGGGAAGGATGCGTATTAATGCTCTTATTATGGGGTCAGGGATACGTAACAGCCGCAGAGAAGGTTTTTCAGAGAGTCATTTTCACCTGTTCCCAACTCTGGCCACTTTAAATATTCAGAGTCATTTTACCACTGAGCCAGCCTGTTCTGGTTTACTACGTTGTTTGCATCACACTTTGTAAGAAGCCTTTAAATGCACTACCTCAGTTGATACAGTAACTCAAGGAAAACATCCTATGCTTCTGGCACTGCCTCTGGTCCTGCCACTGATCCTTAGCCCACGGGCTCCTATTCGCCTGCCACAGGGCAAAGATCAAAACAAAGAAGGAAAACAAGCAGTTGTTGGTTTCTCCACACTCTGAAAACTTCTTTTTCTTCCACCCATTTCATTCAGCTGTGATATATATTCATAAGCACATGTAAATAAATAAATAAAGTGCTGTGATGAGGCGAGTGGTTATATCGGATAAACACGAGGGAAATTTTGTTACCAAAGGGACTTATATGAGTCATGGTGGTGGGGCATCAGCTCAGGGCTCTGGGGAGGGTACGAGGGATTTCAACTTTGCTGGAAGCAAATGTGGATGCAAAACAGTCCAAGGATCTGTCGCTGGGATTACAATGAAACTAAACAAAAGTTATTATTTTTTTCTTTTTGTCCGCACTTTAGAAAATTATTTATATAAGTTTTTTCTAGACCCAAATGCAGTATAGGTATTTAATGCTAATCTGTATCACAGTATAAATAGTATTTTAATCTGTAAACAATGCCTAAAGATGTATATATTGTGTTGTATGTCTGTGTAAATTTTATTTTAATGAACATGTTTCTTCTAAAAAAAACCAGCACTTAAGGCTTTTAGTGTGTTTTCTAATGTTTCTGAGCAAACATTCACTCTTTTGATCCTGAGTATTCAGCTGCACTGCAAAATATCTGGAAGTTCCTTCATGAATAAGGCGTCCCTTTTGTGTGTGTGTGTGTGTGTGTGTGTGTGTGATTTCAGTGTTTCACCTGTGGCTGAGTTAGGTGGTTTGGGCTATTTTTAATCAACTGATAGGATTTAGTGCAAAAATCAATTAAAGGCAGCACCCAAACTGATGGATTCTTATGTCTGTATGGTCTTTCATTAAATAAAGACAGTGACTTTACACGAAGTCAAATGAACGTCTCCACCGTGCAGAGCAGATCTCACTGACGAGCACACACCTTGTCACACCACCTCTCCCCTCCTCCTGGAAGAAACCCGTTTACTTAGCACACGAACTAAACCCGTGTTTTACCCTCATGCACGCACTCACTTTTTAATTTAGAAGAATCTTGAAAAACACGAAGCAGCAGAATTTTGGCACGCTCCTCAGAACGCACATAAATAAATCTTTTTTCAGCAAATCTCCAAGGGTTTTAGGCAAAACTTTGTGAATGCCAGAGCAGAAAGCTAAAAACAATTTCGGGTTTGTTTGTTGAGCCAAAAAAGTGGACATCATGTCCAAAGTACAACTTAAAGCATTATGGTTTTGTATTAAAGAATTCAGTAATATGCATTTCCAACTTAAGAATTCATCTGCAGAGTTTCCCAGGCATGGACTGCTCCTCCAAGTTTTAACTCTTAACAAAGAAATCCAAACAGAACGGGCTCTGGGAGATAGCCGTGTTTCTGTGGCAGTCTCTGAGCAAAGAAGTGGATCGTGTGTCCAAGGGCACTGCACTCAGGTTTTTCTCTGAGATGATTCAAAACAACGGAAACAACTGCGATGGGCACAATTTTCTTTCCCCCAAATCTCCATGACCTGTTCCTTCCCGTTAACAGGAATGAGCGCCATCCTGTAGGACAGGACACTGCACATAATAGAAGTTCAAAAAATATTTGTTGAACCAAAAACATATAAGAGCCAGAGATAACAAGTTGTGCTTGCCATTTTTTTCACTGCTTTACTGAGGTATGATTGACGTAAAAAAGCTGTAGGTATTTAATGTTATTTGGAGATAACATGATATCGTATACTAAAAACTTTGTGAAGAGGGTAAATCTTCTGTTGTGTGCTTGCCTTTTAGAATTAATCGAATTTTCTTGTTCATAAGAAAAACACAAACACATTTTAAAAAGAAATTTTAATTATGGAAAGAAAAGAGAGGAAGTAGAAATCCCCAGCCCCTAAGAAGCACTTTTCTCTCCCTGTTGCCCACAGTCTACCTGAACGTCCCTGCTGGCTCCCACACCTTCTCACCAGCATCAATATTGCCTGTTATGAAGTCTGACCTTCCTGCACAGAGGGGAGCTTCTTTGTTGGCTTCATCTCCACATCCCTCACTGCCAAGTCTGTGGTACCAAGTACAATGGGTACCCCTGGAAGGCACTCAGCAAATGTCTTGAGTCAATAATCCCATTATTCTAATTTTCCACATGCATTGGCTAACATTAGGTAGGAAGGTACAAACAGGCCTAACAAATGCATTTAAACTCCTCCCTTCAGTGCTTCTGGAAGAATGGAGGGACTCATACAAATACTTTGAAGCCTAAACACCATGAAAGATTTCCATCATGTATTTGTGTAATGCACATGGTCCATATTTGTCCACTTAGGTCTTTATTTGAACATCTGGTTTTCTGCTGTGAGCCTTCCCATGGCTGGATGGAAGCCACTTTGGAACCTGGAAGCAATGCCTGATGTTCTGTAATTAACTTTTTCCCCCTCAAATAGGAACAAAATGGAGTGTAAGAAAACTTGGCAATGACTCATTTTGTATATTGCTCTGATAATTCATTTTAGCCCAATCTCATCAGTTCTATTTAACTTGTATCAAATAAAGTTTTGATGATTTAAGGAGAAACACATCACAGAACGAGCTGACTGGTATCATTTCAAAGTCATTCCTGTTAGACGGCACCTTAATCACAACATGTAGGGCCTTGGCACATGTGGCCCCGAGCTGCCCCTCTCTCCCCCCACCTCCATGCCCTATTCTGCTCTCTACACTCTAGCCGTGCCAGCACAGTCAGCTCCTTCAACACTCATCCTCTCTCCCCTGACAGAGGACCAGCCAGCACTGCTTCTTCGCCTGATCACGCCCCCCCAGCCACTGCCTGGTTTAACCTACACTGACTTTAGATCTCAACTCAAGGGCCACTGGCTCTAACAAACTATTCCTTACACCTACTCAAGGTCAAGTTCTTCTGCTATACCGTCCTGTAGAATCAATCATTTCTATTATCTCACTGCACTTGTTTTTAGCTTACAATCTTATTCCATATATTACTGAAATTATTTCACCAATATGTATTGACACCAAAAGTCTCACGGGAGTATGGTCATGCCCATTCTTCCCCACAAAGGAGACACGCAAATATTTATTGAATTAATGCATGACAAAAGAATAAATGAATGGACAATAAATATATCCCACAACCTACTTTGTCCTCTAGAAGGCTCACTTTCTCACTCATCACAATAAATTTCATACCTTCTTTTCTCTCTTCAAGCTTCTGACATTTTTTTCCTCCACTGTCTCCCTCCCCTGATGACCTTACCACATGCTTCATGGAGAATACAGGGGCCAAAACCAACTCTGTCACCTTCCCACTACCACTCTTATAATCCAGTAAACATTTGCACCCACCTGTTCCTCAAAACAAATAGAACAAACAGGAAAAAAAATAGCATAATGGCAGACCTAAATCCAACCACATAATAGTTACAATAAATGTAAATGGACTGAAAACTCCAACTAAAAAGCAGTTACTGTAAGACTGGGGATGGGGACTTCCCTGGTCGCACAGTGGTTAGGAATCCGCCTGTCAATGCAGGGGACACAGGTTCATTCCCTGGTCCGGAAAGATCCCACATGCCATGGAGCAATTGAGACCATGTGCCACAAATACCGAGCCTGCACTCTACAGCCCACGAGCCACAACTACTGAGTCCACGTGCCACAACTGCCGAAGCCCGCATGCCTAGAGCCTATGGTCTGCAACAAGAGAAGCCGCTGGAATGAGAAGCCCACGCACCGCAACGAAGAGGAGGCCCCACTCGCCACAACTAGAAAAAAAGCCCGTGCGTAGCAACAAAGACCCAATGCAGCCATAAATTAATTAATTGATAAATTAAAAAAAAAGACTGGGGATTAAAAAGCACCAAGACTCAACTATATTATGTCTAGAATAGATGTGCTATAAATATAAAGATACAAGTAACTAAAAGAAAAAATAGGAAAACATAAACCATACGATAGTAAACATAAAAAAGATGAACCAACTATATAAGACAAAATATCTTTTACTATATGTTACTTAGTAACATCAGCAAATAGACTTTAAGAAAAGTCGGCATGTGGGATCTTCCCAGACCAGGGCTCAAACCCATGTCCCCTCCATTGGCAGGCAGATTCTTAACCACTGCACCACCAGGGAAGCCCAGGAGAATATTTTATAATGATAAAAGTGTCAGCATATCAGGAAGACATAACAATTATAAATTTGTATGCTCCCGGGCTTCCCTGGTGGCGCAGTGGTTGAGAGTCCGCCTGCCAATGCAGGGGACACGGGTTCGTGCCCCAGTCCGGGAAGATCCCACATGCAGCGGAGCCACTGGGCCCGTGAGCCATGGCCGCTGAGCCTGCGTGTCCAGAGCCTGTGCTCCGCAACGGGAGAGGCCACAACAGTGAGAGGCCCGCGTACCGCAAAAAAAGAAAAGAAAAAAAATTTGTATGCTCCCAATGACAGCACTTTAAAATACATTAAACAAAAACTGACAGAAAAAAGAGAAAAATAGGCAAGTCAACAATCGCCATTGAAGATATCAACAACCTCCTATCAGTGATCCACAGAACAGCTAAACAAAATGTCAGTGAATAATAGATGTCACAAGCTTAGACTATAGAATGACATCTATGAACAGTAAGTTTTTCAACTGCATATAGAGTGCTCATCAAGAGAGACCACATACTAGGGTACAAACAAGTCTTGACACATATGAAAAGACAGAAACCACATATAGTATATTGTTTAAACACAGTGGAATTACATTCAAAAAGTATAACAGTAATACATCTCTTCAAAGCCTCAAATATTTGGAAATTGAACAGTATACTTTTACAAAACCTGTGTAACAGGTTTTACAAAAGGAAGACAGGAAGGAGAAAGGAAGAAATCATAGAGAAAATTAGAACATATTTCAAACTAAATGATAATGAAAATGCAACATATCAAATTTGTGGTTTATAGCCAAGGCAGAAATAAGAAACCCATTTCTAGCTTTAAATGCTGATATTAGAAAAAATTTAAATAGGATTTAAATCAAGTTTCTATGTTAAAAAGCTACCAAAAGTTGAGTAACCTGAAATTAAATAAGTTAAAAGAAAAAAAATCAAAAGAGCAAAAATCAATAAAATGGAAAACAGAAAAAACAACGAAGAGAACTAACAAAAGTTGATTCTTTGAAAAGGTTAGTAATATTTATAAACCCATCACAAGATTGATCAAGGAAAGAAAAAAGAGAAAACTGCTTAGCCTTATCAGTAATAAAAAGAAGAAACATGATAAAAATTCTGCAGACATTAAAGGAATAATAAGGAAATGGTATAAACAACTTTTTTGCCAATACTTAAACTGACACTAAATGAAACAGAAATTCTGAAGCGTCTGTTTCAATCAAAGAAATTGAATTCATATTAATAAAACTCCCTAAAAAGAAAATGAGACAAAGACATCACAAAGTAAATTATGAGCCAATATCCCTCATTAATAAATAGGAGAAGTTCTTAAAATTTTAGCAAGTCGAATATAATATTACATAAATGAATACTGTATTATGACCTAATGGAGTTTATCCGAGAAAGGGAAGGTTGGTTTAACATTTAGAAATCGATATTAAAATGTAATTAACTATAATAACAGACTAAAATAAAAATTATAATCATCTCAAGGATGCAGAAAAACATTTGACAAAATCCACCTTATATTTGTGATTAAAACTTTTGGCAACAAGGAATAGAAGAAAACTTTCTCAATTGAAAAAAGACATCTATGAAAAACATAAACCTTACATCATACTTACTGATGAAAAACTGAATGTTTTCCTGCTAAGATCAGAAATGACACAAGAATGTTCATTCTTATCAATTCTATTCAATGTTTTGTAGGATTTTCTAACCAGTGAAATCAGACCAGAAATAAAGAATTAAAGGCATGCAGATTACAAAGGTAAGAATAAAACTATATTAATCATACATGATATAATTGTTTATTTAGAAGACCTCATTAAATATACCAATTTTAAAAAGATACTAGAACTAATAATTTTATTTAACAAAGTTTCAGTATATAAGATCAATATATGAAAATCAGTTTTACTCTATATATTAGTGACAAACCATTGCAAATTAGAAGTATAAAACAATAGTATAAGAACAAATGAAATACTTAGTGAAAATTTTAACAAAAGATACACAAGACATGCACAATAAGAACTACTAATTGTTTACAAAGAAAATTAACCTAAATAAGCAGATAAGTATACCACGTTCCTAGTTTAGAAACCTCAATATTGTTAATATGTCCATTCTTCCTAAACGGATCTTTAGATTCAAAGCAAATCCCAATCCAAACCCCAGAATGCTTTTCTGTGGAAATTAACAAGCCAATTTTAAAATTCACATGGAAATGTAAAGGCCTTAATATAGCCAAAGAAACTTTGCAAATGGTGCTGAAACAATTGGCTACCCAGAATCAAAAAATAAACTTTGATCTATATCTCTTATTATATACAAAAATTAACTCAAAATGGATCATAGACCTAAAAAAAATCCTAAAACTATAAAACGGGAAAAAAAATAGAAGAAAATCTTTGTGGCCTTGGGTTAGGTAAAGATTTCTTATATGCAAGACCAAAATCAAGATCCCTGGAAGAAAAAAAAATTGATAACTCAGACTTCAAATATGAAAAAATTTTGTTCTGTGAGTGACATTGTTAAGATGGTGATAACCCAAGCCACATGCTGGGAGAAAACATTTTCAAATCACCTATCTAATGATGGACCTATATCGAGAATAAATAAAGGACTCTCAAAACTCAATCATAAGAAAACAAACAACCCAGTAAAAAATGGACAAAAGATTTTAACAGACATTTCACCAAAGAAAATATAGAGGGCGCAATTAAACACATTAAAAGATGTTCAACATCGTTTGGCATTAGGGAAACATAAATTAAAACTATGGTGATACACTGTTACCCACCTCCTAAAACGGTTAAACGACCGAGCATTCAAATGTTGGCAAAGTTCTGGAAACAACTGGACTCTCACAGCTGGTGGAAATGTCAAATGGTACGGCACGGAAAAAGAGTTTGTCATTTCTTCAAAAAGTAAGCATACACCTACCATATGGCTCAGTCAATCCACTCATAATTGTTGACCCAAAAGAAATGCAAATGTATGTCCACAGAAAGATTTCTGAATAAAGGTTTATAACAGCGATATTTGTAAAAGCCAAACATTGGAAACAACACAGATGTCTATCAACAGGTGAGTAGATAAGGAAACACTGAGATACCTGTACTGTGGGGAACTACTCAGCAATTTAAAGGAACAAACCATTGCTATACATAACAATATGGATGAATCTCAAAATAAGTATGCTGTGAGAGAACACACAAAAAAAGTATAGGCACCTATTAGTCCATATATATAAAATTTTAGGAAATGCCTACTAAGGTACAGTGACAGAAAGCAGATCACTCGTTGCCTGAGACGGGGTAGGGATGTGTAAGTCCAGGAGCAGCAAGGAGGAAGAAAGAGTTACAAATGTGCACAACGAAACCCTTGGGAATGATGGGTGTGCTCGTTATCTTGACTATGATGGGTGCTGGCTTCACAGCAGTATACGTGTGTCAAAAGTTTTCAAATTTCAATATAAGCAGTATGATATATGTCATTTACAACTCCATAAAGTTTTTCAATCAATTAACTATTTCTACATTTTAGCAGGAACAATTAGCAACTGAAACTTAAAAATATAATTCCATTTACAATAACCTCAAAAATACTTAATATTTAGGAGTAAGCTTAACAAAAGACATACTTAAAACTACAAAATTCTGCTGTGAGGAATTTTTTAAAGACCCAAATAATTAGTAAAATACATCATGGTCACGGATGAGAAGAATCGATATCATTAAGACATATATTCTCTGCAAATTCATTTACAGATTCAATGCAATCCGATTCATGTTCTCCTAGTCTTTTTTATAGAAGTTGACAAGCTGATTCTAAAATGTGTATGGAAATGCAAAGGGCCTAGAAAAGTCAAAACAACGTTGAAAAAGCAAAACCAAGCTCAGGGCTTCACTATCTGAGTTCTAGATTTACTGTGAAGTTTCAGGAACCCTGACAGTGTAGTACCGGCACAAGAGTAGACAAACAGATTGAGGGAATAGGATACAGAGATAGACTGACACTTATACGGTCAATAAACTTTTCACAAACACACCAAACAATTCAAAAGGAAAACTGAATTCAGCAAATTTTACTGGAACAACTGACATCCACATGGAAAAAAGTAATTTTGGACCCCCATACTTCTGCACATCATACCAAAAAAAAAAATTCAAAAGGAATCATAGATCTATATATCTTTATAAATCACAGATCTATAAAGCTTTTAGAAGAAAATATAAGATAATATTGTTGCAACCTACAGGCAAAGATTTATTAGACAGAACCCAAAAAGCAATAACCATGACGAAAAAATGGTGAATTAGACTTACCTAAATTGAAAACCCATGCTCGTCAAAAGACACCATTAAAATGAATAAGCAAACCGCAAATATTTACAAAACATTTGCCTGACAAGGGACATATTCAAATTATACAGTGACTCCTACAATTCAATAATAGAAAGACAGACAGCCCAACTAAATTAAAATATGGGCAAAATAATAATTGAACAGACATTTCACAAATGAAGCAGCATGAATGATCAATAACCACACAAACCAGTACTCAGCATCCCTTGTTGTCAAGGAAATGCAAATTAAAACCACAATGTGATATCGCTACACACCCTAGAATGGCGAAAATTAATAAGATCGACAAAACCAAATGTTGGCAAGGAAATGGAGCAACATGAACTCTCATGTAGCTCTGGATGAAACATAAAATGTTACAACCACTTTGGAAAAGTTTTAACAGTTTCATTTAAAGTTAAACCTACGCTGTGTATTTGTCTCAGAGAAATTAAAATATATGTCCCCAAAAAGTGCAGAAGAATATTCATAGCAGCTTCAACCCCCAACTGTCTATCACTGGGAGCATGAATGAACAATGTGTGACATGGGACACTAGGCAGCAGTAGAGAGAAAGGAGCTACTGACTCCTGCACGTGGATAAATCTCCCAGATGAAACACTGAGTGAAAGGAGCCAGACACAAAGAAATTCACACCCTGAGGTTTCATTTACAGGAAGTTCTAGAACAGACGAAACTAATATAAGATGGAAAAAGTCAAAAGAGTGGTGTTCTGGGCAGGAGTGTGGGATGGTGGCAGAGTAGGAACTGACTGGGAAGAGAGGGGACTGAAATGTTCTCTATGGTGACAGGGATGTGAATTACATGACTGCATCCCTTTGTCAAAATTGTACAGTTAGTGTTTGTGTGTGTGTTTCAATGTGTGTAAATGTCAACTTAAAAAAGAAATATAAGATTTGGAGGTCACCAAGATGGTGGGGTAGGAGACCCCAGCCTCCATCCTCCCACAGAGAATCTAAAAAGGATGAAGTCATGGAAACGGAGAGTAGATTTGATGGTTACCAGGGGCTGTGGGGGGAGGAACTGTGGAGATGTTGGTCAAAGGGTACAAATACTCAGTTATAAGTTGGATAGTATACAGCATGGTGACTATAGTTAACAATACTGTACTGTGTACTTAAAAGCTGCTGTGAGAGTAGATCAAAAATGTTCTCGCTGTAACCACAAAATGGTAATTAGATGAGATGAAGGATGTGTTAACTAACCCTATTGTGGTAAACAGTTCACAATATGTACATGTATCAAATGATCACATTGTACACCTTAAACTTATACAATGTTAAATGTCAATCATATCTCATTAAAGCTGGGGGCGGGGAAGAACGGTAAATAATGAAAAGAATAAAGTAAGGTTAGGGAGCGAATAGAGGTATGGGTGAAAAAAGAATGGCAGAAAGTTCATAATCATTGAAGGTGGGTGATGGGTATGTCAAAGTCCATTGTATTATTCTGTTTACATGTATTTGGAATTTTCCACTAAATTAAAAACTATTAAGAAAAAATTCAGGTTGGCTTTCAAAATAATTATCTTATAATAGTCCAGGGATAATGTTAGAGATTTTAAAAAGAATTTGAGGGCTTCCCTTCCCTGGGGGAGCAGTGGTTGGGAGTCCACCTGCCGATGCAGGGGACGCGGGTTTGTGCCCCGGTCCGGAAGGATCCCACATGCCGCGGAGCGGCTGGGCCCATGAGCCATGGCCGCTAGGCCTGCGCGTCCGGAGCCTGTGCTCCGCAGCGGGGGAGGCCACAACAGTGAGAGGCTCACGTACCGCAAAAATAATAAAAAGCATTTGAAACTTTTAAAACCAGTTGGTAAGTCACCCAGCAAGATACTTCTTGGAAGATTACCACACCACACATGATTATGTATATAGAGACACATATACAACATAGAGCAAACATGCGCACTCCTGTAATTAGCAGAGAAGAGTCAGGGTCATGGCACAGGTCTTGGTGTCATGTGTCCTAGTAACTGGGGACCTGGGGGAAAGGGTTCAAGTTCTGGCTCTGCCACTGTCCTTGGGGGTACCAGTTACTCTAAGTAATTCCCTCACCTGTCAAATTAGAAAAAATCATAGCGCCTACCACACACAATTATTGTGAAAATTAGAGAATCCATTGAAGCAACTGCACATGTTAGGGGAAGACTCAATATTATTTTTTTATTTTATCGAAATACAGTTGTTTTACAATATCACATTAGTTTCAGGTGTACAGCATAGTGATTCAATATTTTTATCAGTTATACTCCCTTTAAAGTTATTATGAAATAATGGCTATATTTCCCTGTGCTGTACAATATATCCTTGTTTCTTATCTACTTTATACATAGTAGTTTGCATCTCTTCATCCCCTTCCCCTATTTTGCCCCTTCTCCCTCCCCTCTCCCAACGGGTAACCGCTAGTTTGTTACCTATATCTGTGAGTCTGTTACTGTTTCATTATACATTCGTTTCTTTTGTTGTTGTTGTCCCATATATAAGTGATAACATACAGTATTTGTCTTTCTCTGATTTATTTCACAAAGCATAATGCTGTCTAGACCCATCCACATTGTTGCAAATAGCAGAATTTCATTCTTTTTTATGGCTGAGCAATATTCCTCTGTGTGTGTGTGTGTGTGTGTGTGTGTGTGTGTGTGTGTGTGTGTATGCTACATCTTCTTTATCCATTTATCTTTTGCTGGACACTTGGGTTGCTTCCATATCTTGGCTATCGTAAATAAAGCTGCTATGAACATTGGGGTGAATGTATCTTTTTGAATTAGTGCTTTCATTTTCTTCAGATATATTTCCAGCAGTGGAATTGCTGGATCATATGATAGTTTTATTTTAAGTTTTTTAAGGAACCTCCATATGGAGGTTTTCCACAGTGGCTGCACCAATTTACATTTCCAACAACAGTGTGCAAGGGTTCCCTTTCCCTTTTCTCCACATTCTCTCCAACATTTGTTACTTGTAGACTTTTTGATTAGCCACTCTGACAGGTGTGAGGTGATATCTCATTGTGATTTTGATTTGCATTCTCTAATAATAAGCAGTGTTGATCATCTTTTCACATGCCTGTTAGCCATCTGTATGTCTTGTTTGGAAAAATGTCTATTCAGGTCTTCTGCCCATTTTTTTTGATTGGGTTGTTTGGGGGGGGATTGTTTGTTTCTTTGTTTTTTGTTTTTTTGTTTGTTTGTTTGATGTTGAGTCGTATCAGCTGTTTATATATTTTGGTTATTAACCCCGTATCTGTCATATCATTTGCAAGTATGTTCTCCCACTCAGTAGGTTGTCTTTTTTGTTATTGTTAATGGTTTCCATTGCTGTGCAAAAGCTTTCAAATTTAATTATGTCTCATTTGTTTATTTTTTGCTTTTATTTATTTTACTTATTTTGGAGACAGATCCATAAAATATTGCTACAATTTATGTCAAAGATGTTCTGCCTATGTTCTCTTCTAGGAGTTTTACAGATCTTAAATTTAAGTCTTTAATCCATTTGTTTAATCCATCTGTTTGTTTGTATATGGTGTGAGGGAAAGTTCTAATCTCATTGTTTTACATGTAGCTGTCCAGTTTTCCCAGCACCACTTATTGAAGAGACTGTTTTTTCCCTATTTTATATTCTTGCCTCCTTTGTTAGACTAATTAATCATAGGTGAGTGGGTTTATTTCTGGGCTCTCTATTCTGTTCCATTGATCTATGTGTCTGTTTTGGTGCCAGTACCATGCTGTTTCGATTACTGTACCTTTGTAGTATAGTCTGAAGTCAGGGAGCAGGCAGACTCAATATTATTAATTAGGGATATAATGTATTATTACCTGAAGATAAACGATCAGCAGGCAGCCAACAAAAACCTCTGGAAGCACAAAAGCACACAATTGTTTCTTCTGAGTAATTCAGGGCTTTAAAGAATCATTAAGGAATGGCTCCAGACCGTGCTAGCTGCAAGCAAATTTATAAGCTGATAGAGGAAAATGGGAGACTTTCACATGTTAAGATTGAAAAAAATAAGCCCTTTTTTACCTTTGTTTTGTCTAAATATACTTACAGCAATAGGAATCAATTTTATTGTTAAAATTCCTGCAGGAAATAGAATTTTGTCACTGTAAGCCGAAATATTTATTCCTGTAATGTAAATTTTTATAAGAACAATTTTTTAGGAGAATACAATTATCCTATCATAGCAGAGGAGAACACACTTAAAATGAAGCAAAACAGCCTCCAAGCTACACAATACAAAGAGTAAACCAGTCGCCCAGGTGGTATCAGCAAGTCTTAAATGTAATTGATTCACTGGAAGAAAATTAAACCAGGAGATAAAGTTGTTACTAGTTGGTCATTGGAATCAAGGTCTCTGTGACCTGGACAGAAGTGCACTGATTTTTTTCTGTCCCTGGTACGTAAACAGAGCGCCCCCCCTTGTGCCCCGTGTAGACACGTGGGTGTTTCTGACCTGCCCTGTAAGTGAGTGCTCATCACACAAACAGAAGTTTTCCCTGAGTCTTGAGGGGAGAGGGGAGTTTAGGACCATGTGGAACTCAGGCGTATGACCTAACCTGGTCACCCAGGGAAATCAGCAGAGAAGGACTCTGGAGCCTGGGAGAGAGCCCTTTGGAATACAGAAAACATTGGGTTGTCCTTACTGATGGATGATAACTGGATTAGATGCTCCCCAATTAAACGAGCTGAGCACCCACCCTCAGGCTTCGAGCCAGGCAAGACTTGTTTAGAAATCCGCTTTTCCAATCTAGCTTTAACAAGAAAAGAAATTTATAAATGGAGATGTCAAAACAATTGTAAAGGAAAATGTCAAATGGAAATTTAGATAATTCTGCTCCTTTCGTGGGAGTTCTGAAGCTACAGATAACGTGGCCAAAGCAAAGAGGGCTGGAGCCAGAACGGACTTCACCAAAATGAGTCATTACTGCAATTTCCAGATCTACCACTCATCCCAGAAAGCTCCTCACAGAAAAGAGAGCTACGCACACAGCTGGGCCGTTGGGGTCTACACGGCCCTTGCCCAGCAGTACGTGATATGGTCTGAACTATCAGAATGTCTGCACATTCCTGGACAGGTGACACGTGCCATGATCAAAGCCATCAGAAGAAAGAAAAGAGCACAGCAGACAAGGCAATGGGTCCTCCCAGAAGGCCTGGTGGCAGTCATGCGCTAATGAGAGCGCCTGAGTGACTAGGAGTGACGTACCAAGAATATCCTCGCCGAGAAGAGGCCTGAAATGATGGAATTACAGCCTCGATGGTTGAAGGGAGTACAAACTGGGAGCTCTTATTTTTCAAGTGTGTCAAACACAAGTTAATAATCAGCAAGACCACAGGTATCTTCACCCACCACTGGCGACAACATTCCCAATGCTGCTGTCATTCACGTTGGGTCCACGGTGATTATGCTGTTGTGTCCCAGTGAGTTATTATAGATGAGAAGTCCAACACCAAGTACACGTCATTTTTTTTTACCAGATGCACAAGCAGTAGGTCTACATGGCGGCAGCTCTAACATCTGGGAGCCACAGAGACTTGATAATTGAAAATTAGCTTAAAATGTGCAAATAGAAGATAAATGAGGTTACTCTAAACTTGCCCACGGTCCTACTGCTTGTTAACCCTGCAACGGGCAGGTCACTCAGCTTCTCAGAGCGGCTCAGGTGGCTCATCTATGAATCGCACCCCTGATACCCAAAGGCAGGGCTGGACCTGGGGCCTCCTGGAGTCCCTTCAACTGTTCCCTCACTGAGCAGTCATTGTGCCAGGAGCCGGGAGGGGACACAGAAAGAACAAGGGGACTTTGTTCCCATCTCCAAGAATCCTACCACCCAACTGGGGCGAACAGATGGTAATAACTATAACAAAGCAGAAAAAGAAATCTAATACAATAGAGAAACAAAATACTAAAGAAATACAAAAAGCCAAGAGAGATTAATCCCATCTGGACCACAAGGGACAGTTGCATGAAAGAGGTGGCATGTGAGCTGACAGTTATTAAGAAGGAAGGAATGAGGACCCTAACTAGGATGAAAGCAGTAACATGGAACCGGAGGAATGGATCCACGACATTCTAGAAAGCCAGGGCAGGCAGGCCTTGATGACGAGGTGGACAGACCACATTGCCCAGTCCCCGTCCTTAAGCAAATTCTTTTCAGCTCAGGGTCTTAACTCCTTATAATCCACAACTCTGCAAATCTACTTAGGATTGAACTGAACCTTAACTCAAAGTAAGTAATATAATTTGTGCTTTATTTCAGTGATAGTTGTAAACATAGAATTATAAAATAAGTATATAACTAATAAATGTAGTTAATTGTATATATACATACATAATTATAAATATATGTATAGGTAGATAACTGGTAAAGAATTTAAGAGACGTGAACTCATGCAATTTAAACTATTGTCTCATAATTCTTTTTTTTTTTGACATAGAAAACAAATTTATGTTTATCAAAAGGGAAGGGGGGAAGGGATAAATTAGGAGTATGGGATTAACAGATACAAACTATTATATATAAAATAGATAACCAACAAGGACCTACTGTACAATGCAGGGAACTATACTCAACATCTTATAATACATATAATGGAAAAGAATCTGAAAAGCATACATACATACCTATATATATATATATATATAAATGAATCACTCTGCTGTACACCTAAAACCAGCACAATATTGTAAATCAACTATAATTCAATTTTTTTAATTTTGGTGTTTTTATCAGTGTGTAATATTTGAGATTGGAAAATGGAGGACAAAAGGAAAATATGGTGATGATTCTCAGGGATTCCGTAAGAAATCATCTCACAGATGATGATGGTAAAAATAATCTTTAAAATATATGATGGTGAAATATTTGCTTTGTTCTAACTGTTCACTGTGCTTCTCATTCTAGAAAAAGAGCACCCCATGAGACCTATGATAAAATGAATAAATGGAAAGTCTGATGAAGAAAAAAAAAAAAAAACTGTAGTGCTGCAAAACTAATGTGCTGTAAAGCTACCCTAAAGAAAGCCAGAGGGCAGGACGAGGGTGGGGATGGCTCTATTCTGTGCTACCCCCATCAGACTGCATCTCCAGGACCATGTTGCAACCAGCACCACCCATTAGGACCGTCACAAACTGAAGGCACCTGAGAATGTGATCCATGTGCTTAAAGGGAAGCTTCCTATTTTCATACCTGTTTCATCTTTATATGAAAAAAAGGTTGGCATGGAGAAGACCAACTAAATTTGATCTGTGGCCTCATAGAGTAGAACCAGGGCAAATGAGGAGAAATAAAAGCAAAGACCCTTTTGTTGAGTACCAAAGGGAAATTTCTAGCATCCAAGATTTCCTTTCAAGAGAGCAGGCGTTTGCAGATGGAGACGTTCAGATGAAGGCTGGACACAGCACATGGTGTTTCTCAAGCATTGTCCTGGTTCTTTACAAACATTAATGTACTTAATTTTTATAAAGCCATACGAGGTGAGGACCCTTTTATGACCCCATTTTACAGATGAGAAAAATTAAACACATAGAGATCATGCAAACTTCCTAAAGGCACCCAGCTAGCAAGCCACCTGGACGGTCCAGCTCCGGTGGCCATGTTCGTAATCATTTTGCTGCTATGAGGCACTTGGGCAGAACTGTTGCTGCGGAGTCAAATCATGGATGGATGATTGACATAAATCAGACTTAAGACCGCATGAGTCTACAGAAGGATCACGATACAGCCACATGACTCAGAAGCATGCCAGACCTTTTGGAATCTAAAGACCAAAGCAATCAGGTGTTTTGAAGATAATGACGATGATAAAAATAAAAAAAAAAATTCTGGGTATCCCTGAGCTAGTCACCCTTTATTTCACAGACATCTTAGAATTTTCTCTCCTATTTACTTATTTTTTATTGTGATTTTGAAAAAGGACCAGAGAAAGGTCCAACTCTGATTTCACACAACAAGAAATCATTAGTAACAAGCATTTAGGAAAACAAGGATTACTACCAGGAAAACCTTAAACGTGAGAATTAAGTATGGGCATTTGCCTTCAACTGGCTCAAAACGGCACTTACTCAGGGATTTCAAATGTTTCTTCCATCTCATATAAAATTAAGAAAGAATCATTTTTGGGTTTTTTTTTTGTAGTTTCTTATCTTTATGTATCTTTATTGGAGTATAATTGCTTTACAATGTTGTGTTAGTTTCTGCAGTACAATAAAGTGAATCAGCTATATGTATACATATATCCCCATATCCCCTCCCTCTTGAGCCTCCCTCCCACCCCCTCTATCCCACCCCTCTATGTCCTCACAAAGCACTGAGCTGATCTCCCTGTGCTATGCAGCAGATTCTCACCAGCCATCCATTTTACATTTGGCAATGTATATATGTCCATGCCACTCTCGCACTTCGTCCCAGCTCACTCATCCCCTGCCATGTCCTCAAGTCCGTTCTCTACACCTGTGTCTTTATTCCTGTCCTGCCACTAGGTTCATCAGCACCGGTTTTTTAGATTCCATATATGTGCGTTAGCATCCGGTATTTGTTTTTCTCTTTCTGACTTACTTCACTCTGTATGACAGACTCTGGGTCCATCCACCTCGTTACAAATAACTCAATTTCATTTCTTTTTATGGCTGAGTAATACTCCATTATATATGTGCCACATCTTCTTTATCCATTCTTCTGTCCATGGACATTTAGGTTGCTTCCATGTCCTGGCTATTGTAAATAGAGCTGCAATGAACATTGTGGTACATGACTCCTTTTGAATTATGGTTTTCTCAGGGTATATTCCCTGTAGTGGGATTGCTGGGTTGTATGGTAGCTCTATTTTTAGTTCTTTAAGGAACCTCCATACTGTTCTCCATAGTGGCTGTATCAATTTACATTCCCACCAACAGTGCAGGAAGGTTCCGTTTTCTCCACACCCTCTCCAGCATTTATTGTTTGTAGATATTTTGATGATGGCCATTCTGACTGGTGTGAGGTGATCCCTCATTGTGGTTTTGATTTGCATTTCTCTAATGATTAGTGATGTTGAGCATCTTTTCGTGTGTTTGTTGGCCATCTGTATGTCTTCTTTGGAGAAATGTCTATTTAGGTCTTCTGCCCATTTTCGGATTGGGTTGTTTGTTTTTTTTGATATTGAGCTGCATGAGCTGCTTGAATATTTTGGAGATTAATCCTTTGTCAGTTGCTCCGTTTGCAAATATTTTCTCCCATTCTGAGGGTAGTCTTTTTATCTTGTTTATGGTTTCCTTTGCTGTGCAAAAGCTTTTAAGTTTCATTAGGTCCCATTTGTTTATTTTTTATTTTATTTCCATTACTCTAGGAGGTGGGTCAGAAAGGATCTTGCTGTGATTTATGTCATGGAGTGTTCTGCCTATGTTGTCCTCTAAGAGTTTTATAGTGTCTGGCCTTACATTTAAGTCTTTGATCCATTCTGAGTTTATTTTTATGTATGGTGTTAGGAAGTGTTCTAATTTCATTCTTTTTCATGTAGTTCCAGTTTTCCCAGCACTGCCTATTGAAGAAGCTGTCTTTTCTCCATTGTATATTCTTGCCTCCTTTGTCAAAGATAAGGTGACCATATGTGTGTGGGTTTATCTCTGGGCTTTCTATCCTGTTCCACTGATCTATATTTCTGTTTTTGTGCCAGTACCCTACTGTCTTGATTACTGTAGCTTTGTAGTATAGTCTGAAGTCAGGGAGCCTGATTCCTCCAGCTCCATTTTTCTTTCTCAAGATTGCTTTGGCTATTCGGAGTCTTTTGTGTTTCCATACAAATTGCACAATTTTTTATTCTAGTTCTGGGAAAAATACCATTGGTAGTTTGATAGGGATTGCAATTAACCTGTAGATTGCTTTGGGTAGTATAGTCATTTTCACAAGGTGGATTCTTCCAATCCAAGAACATGGTATATCTTTCCATTTGTTTGTATCATCTTTGATTTCTTTCATCAGTGTCTTATAGTTTCAGGCCAATATCACTGATGAACATAGATGCAAAAATCCTCAACAAAATGGTAGCAAACAGAATCCAACAGCACATTGAAAGGATCATACACCATGATCAAGTGGGGTTTATCCCAGGAATGCAAGTATTCTTCAGTATATGCAAATCAATCAGTGTGATACACCATATTAACACACTGAAGAATAAAAACTATATGATAATCTCAATAAATGCAGAAAAAGCTTTTGATAAAATTCAACACCATTTATGATAAAAAATCTCCAGAAAGTGGACATAGAGGGAATCTACCTCAACACAGTAAAAGCCATATATGACAAACCAATAGTCAACATCATTCTCAATGGTGAAAAACTGAAAGAATTTCCTCTAAGATCAGGAGTAAGACAAGGGTGCCCACTCTCACCACTATTATTCAACAAAGTTTTGGAAGTTTTAGCCACAGCAGTCAGAGAAGAAAAAGAAATAAAAGGAATCCACATCAGAAAAGAAGAAGTAAAACTGTCACTGTTTGCAGATGACATGATACTATACATAGAGAATCCTAAAGATGCTACCAGAAAACTACTAGAGCTAATCAATGAATTTGGTAAAGCAGCAGGATGCAAAATTAATGCACAGAAATCTTTTGCATTCCTATACACTAATGATGAAAAATCTGAAAGAGAAATTAAAGAAACACTCCCATTTACCGCTGCAACAAAAAGAATATAATACCTAGGAATAAACCTACCTAAGGAGACAAAAGACCTGTATCTAGAAAACTATAAGACACTGATGAAAGAAATTAAAGATGATACCAACAGATGGAGAGATATACCATGTTCTTGGAATGGAAGAATCAACATTGTGAAAATGACTATACTACCCAAAGCAATCTACAGATTCAATGCAATCTCTATCAAGCTACCAGTGGTATTTTTCATAGAACTAGAACAAAAATTTTCACAATTTGTATGGAAACACAAAAGACCCCAAATAGCTAAAGCAATCTTGAGAAAGAAAAACAGAGCTGGAGGAATCAGGCTCCCGGACTTCAGACTATGCTACAAAGCCACAGTAATCAAGACAGTATGGGACTGGCACAAAAACAGAAATATAGATCAGTGGAACAGGATAGAAAGCCCAGAGATAAACCCACACACATATGGTCACCTTATCTTTGACAAAGGAGGCAAGAATATACAATGGAGAAAAGACAGCTTCTTCAAGAAGTGGTGCTGGGAAAACTGGACAGCTACATGTAAAAGAATGTAATTAGAACACTTCCTAACACCATACACAAAAATAAACTCAAAATGTATTAAAGACCTAAATGTAAGGCCAGACACTATAACACTCTTAGAGGACAACATAGGCAGCACACTCCATGACATAAATCATAGCAACATCCTTTTTGACCCACCTCCTAGAGTAATGGAAATAAAATAAAAAATAAACAAATGGGACCTAATGAAACTTAAAAGCTTTTGCACAGCAAAGGAACCCATAAACAAGATAAAAAGACTACCCTTAGAATGGGAGAAAATATTTGCAAACAGAGCAACTGACAAAGGATTAACCTCCAAAATATTCAAGCAGCTCATGCAGCTCAATATCAAAAAAACAAACAACCCAATCCAAAAATGAGCAGAAGACCTAAACAGACACTTCTCCAAAGAAGCTATACAGATGGCCAACAAACACATGAAAGAATGCTCAACATCACTAATCATTAGAGAAATGCAAATCAAAACTGCAATGAGGTATCACCTAACACCGGTCAGAATGGCCATCATCAAAAAATCTACAAACAATAAATGCTGGAGAGGGTGTGAAGAAAAGGGAATCCTCCTGCACTGCTGGTGAGAATGTATATTGATACAGCCACTGTGGAGAACAGTATGGAGGTTCCTTAAAGAACTAAAAATAGAGCTACCATACAACCCAGCAATCCCACTACGGGGCATATACCCTGAGAAAACCATAATTCAAAAGGAGTCATGTACCACAATGTTCACTGCAGCTCTATTTACAATAGCTAGGGCATGGAAGCAACCTAACTGTCCATTGACCAATGAATGGATAAAGAAGATGTGGCACATATATACAATGGAATATTACTCAGCCATAAAAAGAAATGAAATTGAGTTATTTGTAATGAGGTGGATGGACCTAGAGACTGTCTTACAGAGTGAAGTAAGTCAGAAAAAGAAAAACAAATATCGTATGCTAACACATATATATGGAATCTAAAAAAGAAAAAAAAGTGGTTCTAAAGAACCTAGGGGCAGGACAGGAATAAAGACGCAGACATAGAGAATGGACTTGAGGAAACGGGGACAGGGAAGGGTAAGCTGGGATGAAGTGAGAGATTGGCATGGACATATATACACTACCAAACGTAAAATAGATAGCTAGTGGGAAGCAGCCACATAGCACAGGGAGATCAGCTCGGTGCTTTGTGACCACTTAGAGGGGTGGGATAGGGAGGGTGGGAGGGAAATGCAAGAGGGAGGGGATATGGGGATATATGTATACGTATAGCTGATTCACTTTGTTATACAGCAGAAACTGACACACCATTGTAAAGCAATTATACTCCAATAAAAATGTTAAAAAATAAAGATACAAGTACCTAATACTAAAAATAAAAAATACCTAGGAATAAACCTACCCAAGGAGGCAAAAGTATCGTTTTATAGACAGACCAATTTCTCTACACCTTGGAAATCTGTCTAATGGTCAGAGCCGAATATTAAGTTCAAGTATATTTCTCATTTCAAAAAGAGAGGGGAAAAATTATAACTCCCTGGCAACAACTTGGGGAAATTACCTGGTGCTAAGAAGCTTCTTAACACATTTCTGAAGAAGATTTCAGTAGTACTCTGACAGCGATGGATTAATTCTCCCATCCCATGAACCAGATCCAGGCCAACTTAATCAAAAACACCCACTGACAGTTCTGCCTGGTGGCGATACGGGTACAGTACTGGGCACAGAGCAGACCCTCAGATTTCGGTGAAACTTGATAACTGCTTTTTTATTAAACACTCCCCGTGTTCTAAGCTCTGTGCTAAGCACTTTATGTAGCTCACTTTATTTTATCCTCACAGCCTGAAAGATCGAAAAACCAAGCTTAGCATTTACCTCACTGTCTTGTACATAATTATCGCTTAAAAAGTAGCCACTATTCTTATCAGCTATTTTACCAATGAGCGCACAATTAGTAGGAAGTAAACCTAGGAACTGGCCCCAGGATCAAGTGGTAACAAATACATTAAAGAAGTGAATGAATGAGTGAGTGGAAGGAAGGAAGGAAGGAGGGAAGGGAGGACGGAAGGAAAGAAGGAAGGAAGGGAGACAATACAACCAGAGTCATCCCTTTAATAAAAAGACCAGGGGAGGGAATTCCCTGGCAGTCCAGTAGTTAGGACTCCGCGCTTCCACTGCAGAGGGCACAGGCTTCCTTCCCTGGTTCAGGGAACGAAGATCCCGCAAGCTGTGCAGTGCAGCCAAAAAAAAAGACAAGGGAAAAAGAGAATAAATGTTAATTATAATGTCTAGGGGTGGAGCACACAGGTTTATCATCTCCTCTGTGCCAAGCCCTGTACTTTGCCCTGAGGAATACACCGAAGAAAAGAAGTGTGATTCCTCCCCTTTGTGGGATCTAGTTGGACTGAAATATGTATCACATATATAGAAGTGAGATGTCTTATTTTCTGACAAAGAGAGTTCCACTCCTATTCCACACATAAGCTAAAACCACCACCAGAAATGACATTCCCACTGTTGCAAACACTGCAGAAGCCCAGGGCCCTGGTGGCAACTCCTGAAGGAGGAACTCGAACCATTTACATGATAACCACATCCATGTTTCATGTAGAAACATGAATGAATAAGCAAATCACACGTACGTCGTTCCTAAAGCACATTCCTAAAGTGGCATGAGCTTTTTTTTTTCCCAAGGAAGGTTCTTGATTGAATTAGACAGCTTTGTGTTTGGAATTGAATAATGACCCCCAAATCTCTACTCCATCCACCTGAGATTCCACCATTTGATAGTCACTCCTTTGAGTGTTAAGAAATGTGAGAACTTTCTATCCTCCATTAAAATAAATAACACTGGAAAAAATGCTATATTTTAAAGCATGTAAGTGTTTAAGGGAATTAATCGGTTAAATCTCCATTTGAACAACACGTTGAGAGAAAGGCACTAGAGAGAAAGAAGTCCAAACAGGCAACCAGGGGGTGAGCCCGAGAAAGCCAAAGGGCTCCCATCTTAACCAGGGCTAGCCTGGGGCATCACAGTCCATTCATTCTGTGAGACATCACATTCCACTCTTCCCTTTATATTTCATAACAATCACTGGTCACTGGCCAAGCAATAAAGCTTCAAGTGTAGCACTCAGCCATGACTGTAAGTGGACAGTTGGGAATCAACAGAAGGCTACAACCTCAAAAGGAGCTCTTCTTCCAGAATCTTTCTTAGTGACAATACTGGGCGTTTTTGGAAGTAAAAGGCGCAGCCCAATCCTTCTTCATCCAGTTTCTCCTGCTAATTCCCAAACTCAAAAATGCCGTAGGGCCCTGTTTGAGAACGTGCAGTGAGCGTTTCACTCCAAGCATGAAGAAAGTTTGTCTCCACGTTGTTTCTTGTGTAAGCAAAGAAGGCAAATGTGCCAGTCATGTTCCTTTCCAACCTTCCCTACTTCTGGGAAGCTGGGATGGATGCAGGAACAATGCAATGCCCGAGATACGGCAAAGCCTGATCAAACGTCCTCGCCACAGAGCTGCCTGGACATAGTTACTGTGTGAGGCTCAGGTTCCATGTTGGGGACCAAGACGTACATAAGAAATGGCAGCTCTCCAGCTCTGTCCTTCTCCCCAGACGGAGGGAGGGAGACAACCAGACAACTGCTCAGGATGTGACAAGGATTCTTCCTGATTTATTCAACACCTACCCTTGCTTGTGACCTTGATAATCCACATGATTTTATTTAAATAGAAAGTAATTGAGAAAACATAAAACAAAACAGTTTTAGAAAGGAGAGTTTTAGATCATATAATGAAAAGGGTCATCGGACAACTGCACACAATATGACAAGGGCTCTTATTTATTTATTGACAACCTAATTTTCTTTGTAATCAGGACAATGGACACGGTATTATTTTTTATGAGAAAATCTGGGGAGAAAATACAGTTAAAAGGGAGAGTTTTATGTAACTGATTGAAATAAGAGGAAAACAATCAAAAATTTTCATTGCTGTAAGTTGAAAGGGTCTCCTGCGATGTCCAGCTGGGGTTGAAATCATGAGACCCCAGGACCTTTGATTCCCGCCCAGTCTGGTGGGGCACCATCTTTCATGTGAAGTTAGGGGCTGCAGGCGGCACAACCCCAAATCTTTCTTCCCCCGCCTCTCCGCTTCACCTTCGAGGCAGCGTGGAGCAATGGTTAAGAGCACAGAGCCTGGCCAGCACCCCCTCTCGGGAGCTGTCATGGAGGGTGCAGAGCAGCAGGCTGTGAAGCAGGCACGGAGGGCAGGGTCCACGCCCATCACCTGGAGCAGAAGATCCACTACATGCACAGCCGTGTGTGCCTTTTCAAGAAGGCAGCTTTCCCTTGGAGGTCAGACCTTCGACTTTTCACTCGATAGCACAATGAACCAGATGCGTCCTACTAATCACCCAAACAAGCAAGGGTCCCAACCAGGCGTGGAAAGCAGGAACTTACCACCACTAGTGGTGTTTCCCTAATGAACAGCTATCAACCAACAGCTAGCCTCCCCTTGCAATCAGGCAGGGGTCTTCGAGACCCATGGGCCAGGAGTTGTAGAGGAAGGCTGCTGCCAGGGACAGGGAGAGGGGCACCGAGAAATATTTTGCTTTCAGATAAGAGAAGCAGGTAGTTGCTGGGATAGCCCCACCCCAGTTCTTCCCACCTTGGAAGCAAAAGTGATTCCAGGACCTCTGTCAGCCACTCAACAACCACAGGTCACTAAGTAAGGAGGGCACTGAGAGTGGGGGGCAAAAAGAAAGAACGATTAGGGTTTACTGGTGGCACTGGGCTAAACCAGTAAAGGTAGAGCCCCCACTTCAACACCTCATAGCTGTGAGATCAACGCCTTTCTTGCTTCAATCACTCATTTATCTCTAGGTGTAAGCACTCCTGACATACCAGACAGCCTAAGAGCGTAAGCGTGCATTTACCATCAGAAAATGATGAAATCTTGCTGGCCCGTGTTAATTAACTGTGCAATTGTCAGTCACTTTTCCATGAAAAGACAACAACAAAAGGAAGAAGTGAGGCTCCCTTCAGAGGGAGTGCAGATCTCTGCTTTACCCAGTGACCTAGCACGCCACTTCGCTAAACTCTGGGAAGCAAGACCTAGATTTTTAAGCCTGAACTTTTCAAGTCCCCTCTGTTTCTCTCTTGAAATAGCAAATATGTATAAAAATCTGTACTATTGTAAGACATACTTGTGTCTCTGAGAAAAGCAATATATCATCTGTAGTTTTAGAGTCTTTGCTAGTTTTCCATGATTCTGCAGATGTTCAAGAATCAGTATTTGCAGCAGAGCACCATTATTACTAATAACATCACATTAAAACTAACAGTGCTTTACTATCTATAGCACTTTCATATGTATTCTATTTTTTAAATATCTAGAAACCACAAAAGGATTGCTATTTCTTTGACTGAGTGCAGAACAAGGTATGTGAAAACTTAGGAAAACTAGAATAAAATCACTCATATTCTTCACAGGCATATACAAGATAAGACAACAGGCTAGGAAAGGGGGAAGCATGGGAAAATGAAAAAGGAGTTAGATATGAGAATAAAATAATAAAAATTCAACAGCTCAATTTAAAGGTGCTTTAGAGGCTGTAAAAATCGCACAGAATGTGCATAAAATTTGAAGAATATCATGGAGGATAAATTGGAGAAGCTCCACAAGAAATAGAGGAAAAGGATGACGACAGACAAAAGGATGACAGAGAAAACTATAGTTATAAAGACAAGAGAATAAAGAGCCAACATTCACAACTAAAATTCCAAAATAGTCAAATATAAGCAACACAGTGATTGGTCATATACTGGAAAATAAAGCAAATCTCAACGAAGTTACAAGGATTGGAATCATTCAGAGTATGAATGATTTCATACTCTGACTATCATACTCTGAAAGATTTCTCTGGCTATAGGAAAAAGTAAACCAGAAATAAATAACAAAAATATAACCAAAAAGTCCTCAAGTATTTGGAAATTCAGCAATACACTTCTAAATAACCAATGGATCAAAAAACAAATTATAATGGCAATTATAAAATATTTTTATTAAAGGATAACAAAAATGCAGTAAAACACAATTTATGGGATGCAGCTAAAGGCGTGCTTAGAAGGAAATTAATAGCCTTAAATGCTTATATAAGGAAATAAAAAAGCCTTAAAATCCAAGACTGAATTATCTAGTTTAGAAAGTTAGAAAAAGAAGAGTAAATTAAACCCAAGTAAAATAAAAGAAATTAAGAAAAATGCTTTAAAATGTAAAACAAATGGATACATCAATTAAGATGGTGGAATAGGAGGATGTGGAACTCACCTCACCCCACAAACACATTAAAAATACATCTACATGTGGAACAATTCTCACTGGAAACTGGCAGAAAGACTCCTGTACAATCAAGGCTGTTAGAAAGATCCACAGGTAATCTGGTAGGAAGGAAAGAAAAGTGACCAGTCGGGACCTGTGCCCCTGGGAGGGGATAAGAGGAAGAGGGAAATTACACAGGCAGAGAACTGAGTGAGCAGTGACAGACACAGACTGGGCATCCCTGTCCTGGAGTCCTAGAAGGGAGAGACAAGCCCCCATGGACAGTTTGGAGGACCACGAGACTAACAGGAGGGCTGTGGGCAGCCTGAACTCCACCTGTGAGGAGGAAGCATGCTCACTTGCCCCCAAGGCAAGGCAGAGAGAGGCTTCCTGTGACAGCCTCAGCATACATCCCAGCTTACTGAATGGGAGAAAATATTTGCAAATGATATGAAAGATAAGGGGTTAATGTCCAAAAATATATAAACAGCTCATACAACTCAATATCACAAAAACAAACAACCCAATCTGAAAAAATGGGCAGAAGACCTGAATAGACATTTTTCCAAACAAGACATACCAATGGCTAACAGGCATGTGAAAAGATGCTCAACATTGCTTATTATTAGAGATATGTAAATCAAAACAACAATGAAATTGTTGTCACTATCAGAATTGTTGTCATACCTATCAGAATGCCTATCATCAAAAAGTCTGCAAACGGCAAATGTTGGAGTAGATGTGAAGGAAAGGGAACACTTGTGCATTGTTGGTGGGAATGTAAATTGGTGGAATCACTATGAAAAACAGTATGAAGTTTCCTCAGAAAACTAAAAATAGGACTACCATATGATCCAGCCATTCCATTCCTGGGTATATATCCCCCAAAAATGAAAACACTAATTCAAAAAGGTACATGCATCCCAATGTTCATAGCAGTTTTATTTACAATAGCCAAGATATGGAAACAATCCAAGTGTCCAGCAAACAGATGAATGGGTACGGAATATGTCATATATATATTTTTTCCACTATATAAATATATAGTGGAATATTACTCGGGCATGAAAAAGAATGAAATTCTGCCATTTGCAACAACATGGAGGGACCTAGACAGAATTATACTTAGTGAAGTAAGTCACAGAGAGAAAGACAAAAACTGTATGATATCACTTATATGTGGAATCTAAAAAATAAAACAAACAAATGTATATAACAAAACAGAAACAGACTCACAGTTACCACTGGGGAAAAACAAACTACTGTTTACCACTAGGGAGAGAGAAATGGGGAGGAACAAGATACAGGTAGGGAATTAAGAGATGGATAAGTAAAAGGATATATTATACAGCACAGGGAACTATGGCCATTATTTTGAAATAACTTTTAATGGAGTATAATCTATAAAAAACACTGAATCACTATGCTGTACACCTGAAACTAATATAGTATTGTAAACCCACTATACTTCAATAAAATAAAATGTAAAACAAATGGACAGGAGAGAAAAATCAAAGCCAAAATGGTTCTTTTAAAATCTAAGTACACTGAAACTCTTTAAAAGAATTGCTTTAGGAAAAAAGAGAGAGAGAGAGAGAGAGAGAGAGAAGCCCAGTTATCAAAATGAAGAATTAAAAATGGAACATCACCACCCAGTCTACAGATGTTAAAAAGAGAATGAGAGGATATTATAAATAATTTTATGGAGATCAATTTGTAAGTTATGAAATAGAAAAATTCCTTTAAAAAACACAATTTAGAAACTGATTTTTAAAAAAGAAACAGAAATGTGAATAGTCTTACATTTATTTAAACACTTTTAATTTTTAATTTAAATCCCCCCCAAAAAAATCTCCAGGCCCAGATGGTTTCATTAATGAATTCTCTTTAATATTTTGGAGTATAATGGCACCAATCTTAGAGACGTTTTTCCAGAGGCTGGAAAAGATGAAACACTTCTCAACTCATCCTATAAGACCACTTTGACCTTGATACCAAAACCTGACAAAGACATTATAAGAAACAAAAACTACTGGTCAACGGTTCCCATGAACATAGACACAAAAATACTAAACAAAATATTAGCACAAATAACCCAGTAAAATGCCAAAAGGAAACTGCATGAAGTCTAACTTGGGCCTATTCAAGGAATGCATGGATTTAAAGTCAATAGATATGTTTCTGCTTCTGCTTCCTCTCTCCCTTCCCGACCAATTCTGTCCTACAGGTATTAGGTAGAGCAGGGAGGGCACCTATGGTGGAAGCTAGGGGGTCCTGTGGTGCGCTAGACAGGGGTGTCAGAGGAGGATCTGCACAGAGGGCCAGCCTGGAGTGTAGGCAGGGCAAGGGGTGTATCCATGCAGGGGAGGGAGTGGTGACAGAGATGGGAGATCAATTATATCCTATTGACCAAATGAAGAAGCATATAAGGGTAACAAAAAGAAGGGTTCTCACAGGGTTGGAGAAGAGAGTTACAAATACGGAAGTGGAGAAAACAAAACACTGTGATGTTGGACTGGAATGGGATGTATCAGTGTGAACCAGTGGCTCTCAATAGATATTAGATATATGGATGATAAATGATAGATGGATAGGTAGATGGATTAAAATAAATATAAATGCAAATGAATGTATCTACATATACTTGTGTGTGTACACACACATCACACACCTGTGCATGTATCTTCAATATACATTTGTCACCTAGCTCTGCCTGAGAGGGCCTGGGAGCGGCCACACACCAACGGCAGTGAGCACACCAAGCCACGGACCTTAGCTTCTAAATACCACTTTCCACTAAGAGAAACCAGAAGTCCCTGGAGAAACGGCTTGAGCAGGAAAAGCACACAGTGAGCCTGAAACCACTGTGCCAGAAGGCAAGAAAGTGCTCAGAGAAGAGGGGGCCATGCCAACGGACACCCAAGCCAGAGTAAGTGAGCTCTCACTGGGTAGACTGCGTACAATTTGAGCACTGAGGTGAATAATGATGATAACAGATTATGGTCCATTGGGAGTAGTAGAAAAACCATGAGTCCTTTCAGAAACTAATTAAGGAATTCATGTAAAACTCGATGGAGAACAAGATATACATAGTTCCAAAGTACCTCCCCACAAAAATGCTTGTTAATTACAAAGGAGAAGTTAGTAAGTTTACAGTGGAGAAACCTGGCAGACACCACCTTAATCAAGTAGTCAGAGTAAACATCATTAATTATGAAACAAATTGGAATTATGTGTTGCCTGATGGAACACAAGATCGCAGCAGTACTCGTGTGAAGGACAGAACCTCAATCTAATTGTAAGAAAACAGACAAATCCAGACTGGAGGACACTCCACAAAACAAATGGCGGGTACTCTTCAAAAGTATCAAAGTCATGTAGTCCAGGGAAGACCAGGGACTCTCTAGACCAAAGGCGATGATAAAGAGACAGGCCAGTAAATGCAGCATGTGGTTCTGAAAGGAATCTTTGCTACAAAGGTATTGCTGAAACAACTGGGAAACCTTGAATAGGATTTGAGGATTAGATGGTATCATGTATCAATGCAGGTATCTTGATTTGGACGGTTACATAGAAGAATGTCCTTGTTATAGAAATATACCCTAAATTGTAAAGCAGAAACTAACACATCATTGTAAAGCAACTATACTCCAATAAAGATGTTAAAAAAAAAGAAGAAATGTACCCTAAAAACAGGAATGATGGAGGAACATGTCAGCCACTTACTCTCAAATGGCTTAGAAAAAGCAAGTTCTTTTACTCTACTTCCAAGTTTTCTGTGTTTGTTACTGTTTCAAAATTGTTCCAAAATTTTAGATAAATATATTATAAATACATACATATATATCTCATGTTATTTTCTCCTTTACTTTGTTTATGTGGTAAAAAACACACAATACTTCTTGGTGTGTCTGTGTGTGTTATTCATCACATAAAATAAAGAAGAAAAGAATATGATTATTTCAAGAGATGCAGAAAAAGTATTTGACAAAATTTTACATGAATTCATAATTTAAAAAAAAAAACCTCTAATCAAAGAGACCTGCAGCTTCTGCCCTGAGTTGGAGAGAGCTGGAAGGAACGTTGTTCTCACCCTTTCAACAAAAAAGAGACAGACTAACTTCAAATCCACACGCTTTTTGAACCCATCAGAAAGCAGAGGTCACAGAGCAAGTACTGGGCTAAAACCTAAGATGGCATAGCGTCTGCAGGGAGTGAAGAGGTGCTAACCTGACCCCGCCCCCTGGGCCACCACACTGTGGGGACAGATTGGTGGAGGTCTTTGCACAGACTGGTGGAAGAGTGTGACAGTTCTGGGGGGCTGCATGGTGTGTCAGGGTGTACACAGCTTCTCATAGGCTCTTTCTTCACACATAAAGAACTCAACAAGCTCTTTAAAATGCCTACTGGGTGCAAACCTGGGGCAAGAGCACAGCAGAAATGCAAAGGGACAAGAAACTCCTCCAGGATCTTTCCCTTCTTTTTCCACTAGGAACAGTTTTAATTCTTCTGGGGAGGGGCATAAGCTGCCCTGGTGACATTGGTGAAAAATCTGCAGTTAGGGAAAGAAATGAGAAAAAAACCCACTCCTGAGGGAGGGACAGGATCACACAGTGTGGCCACAATTACAGCAGAGAGGGAGGAGAATCAAGAAAGCCACACTCCTGAGACCCACGGACATGGGGCACATCTAAGATTAAGGCTTAATCAGGATAAAAGACTGCAAACAATGTGATTAGTTCGCCTACAGTCATCTCAATGGATGCAAAAAAAAGTACTTGAAAAAATGCAACATATATTCCTGGTAAATACTCTCAGCAAACTAGTTATAAAAGAGCACTTCCTTAAACTAATAAAGAGCATCTGAGCATCTAAAAACAAACAAACAAACCCTCCAGAGAACACGGTAAAAAACTGAAACGCTTCCAAGGAAACAAGAAAAGGATGTTCTCTCTCACCACTCTTGTTCAACACTGTCCTGGAAAACTGAGTGCAATAAGGCAAGCAAAAGAAATAAAAGGACCAGATGAAATGGAAAAAACTGTCTATATTCAGAGATGGCATGATTGTCTATGTAAAAAAAAAAAAAAAAAAGGACAAAAAACACAAAGAATCTACAAAAAAGCTCCTAGAAATAATAGATGAGTTCAGCAACTTATTAATTTGACATACAAAAACCAATTGTATTTCTACACGCTATTAATGAATAACTGGAAAAATTATTATTTAAAAAAAATTTTAAATACCATCTACAACAGCAAATGAAACAGTTATAAATCTAACAAAATATCTGCAGGTTCTGTATGTTGAAAACTACACAACACTAATCAAAAAAATCAAAGAAGACCCAAGTCAATGGAAAGATATGCCATGTTCATGGATTGGAAGACTCAATAATGTTCAAATATAGTTCTCCCCAACTTAACTCATAGGTTCAATACAATGCCAATCAAAATCCTGACAGGATTATCTGTAGATGTCTTTCAGTGCCATTTTTAAAAAAAGGTTGCTCACTATTGAATTGCTTTTGCTCCTTGGCCAAAAATCAGTTGACTATATTCGTGTGGCCTTATTTCCACTCTCTCGATTCCATTTTGTTTGTGTGTCTATCTTTTTGCTGATGCCACATTGTTTTAACTATAAGTCTTGAAATCAAGTCCTCCAACTTTGTTCTTCTTTTTAAAAATTATTTTGGCTACTCTCATTACTCTGTATTTCTGCACTTAAAAAAATAGAATTAGATTATCAATATTTACCTCCAAAAAATCCTGCTGTGAGAGACATTACTAAGAGAATGAAAAGAAAAGCCATGGACCAGGAGAAAATATTTGTGAATCACACATCTGACAAAGGACTTGTATCTAGAACATTCTGAGAATGCTCAAAATTCAACAGTAAGAAAACAAACAACTCAGTTTAAAAATAAGCCAAAGATCTATATACTTCACCAAAAAAGATATAAGGTTAGAAAATTTTAAAAAGCAACTAATAAGATATTCAACATCATTAGTCAACAGGGAAATACAAATTCAAACCACAATGAGATATCAGAATATCTAAAAAAAAAAAAAAAACTGGCAATGACAAGTGTCGACAAGAATGCAAAGCAAATGGAATTTTTATATATTGTTGGTGGGAATGCAAAATGGTATACCCATGTGGAAAACAGTTTGGAAGTTTCTTATAAAGTGAAACGTATACCTACCCTATAACCTAAGCAATCTCACTCCTAGGTATCTACTTAAGAGAACTGAAAATTTATTTCGCTCAAAGCCCTATATATGAATGTTTACTGATGCTTTATATGTATTAGCCAAAAGTAACCTTGCTTTGCCCTGCAACCAGTAAATAGATAAATAAGTTGTGATACGTCCATGCAATGGAATACTACTAAGCAATAAAAAGGAATGAATTATTGGTTCACTTAACAACAGGAATGAAACAAATGCATTTGACGAAGTAAAGAAGCCAGACCCAAAAGGCTATATACATTGTATGATTCCATCTATTTGATGATTTAGAAAAAGAAAAGTATAAGGTAGAAACTGCTTAGTAGTCCCCAGGGGCTGCTGTTGAGGGGAGGAGCTATCTGTAAAAGGGTAGCCAGAACTTTACAGGCGATACAACCGTGGTGGTGAACGTACAACTCCATGCATTTGTCGAAACCCATAGAAATTTGCACTGCACAAAGTGAATTTTAATATAGGTAATTTTTTAATAACCATCAACCAGATTGTAGAAAAGGTCCTAGAAAGCAAGAATGCAGACAATGGTGACAAATGAATCGAACTGTATTACAACAGACTCAAACAAACACACTGAAGCGGGGGGAAGGAAGGCGTTGACCCAAGTAACTTTGGAAAATAATACTTTGCTCAAATACTGTAAGGCTAAAGCTAAAAAGAACTAAACACAAACACTGTACTCTAGTTGATAAATTACTTTCTCACAGGGTTACTGTTAGAATTTCTGAAACTACTTACGTGAATACCAGTGTTGAACAATTAAGTAATGATAGATAATGAGACCCAGGTTTCTCACTATCAAAGAAAATTGTGACAAACAAGATAATGACAAGGACTAGAATGAATGTGGCAGTGCTGGGTTGGAGTCAGAGGTATCAATATGGACTTGAGGACTTTTTAAGCCACAGATAAGTAGACACAAAATTAAATGTAAATGTGTATATACATGGTTTACTGTACAAACATGTATTTCCTAGCTCTACCTACTAAGATGGTCTCTAAGCAGTGACACTCCAGAAGCAATGAGCACACCTGGCAACCAGACCTTGGTTTCTAAATACCATTTTCCAACAAAGGGAACCAGGGCTCCTTGGAGAGGTAGTTGATTCCAGGGTTTGGGCAGGGAAAATCCAAGATGAACCTGAAGCATTCTATGATACCAGAAAGGAAGTACTCAAGGGATGGAGGGGTAAGGAATAGGCCATATTGAGAGGGCACAGGTGCCAACCTGACAAAGTCCTCAATGGCTCAACCTGAACAGCTGTAGCAACAGATAAAAAGTGATGGTACTGGATTATATCTGGAAGAATAAAATAATTATGCATGAGTCAAAAAAACCCCTATATGTCACACTTAACGGTGAAATAATGAAAACTTTCCAACTATAATCGTAAAAGAGATGACACCATCACTACTTCTATTCAGCATTGTACTAGAAGTCCCAGTCACAGCAGTAGTAGTGAAAAAAAATTAAATATAAGAATTGGAAAGGAAAAAATTAAAATGTTATTATTTCACATCATGTTTTGTACTGGATTAATCAAAAAGAATCTATAGGGCTTCCCTGGTGGCGCAGTGGTTGAGAGTCCGCCTGCCGATGCAGGGGACACGGGTTTGTGCCCCGGTCCAGGAAGATCCCACATGCTGCAAAGCGGCTGGGCCCGTGAGCCATGGCCGCTGAGTCTGCGCGTCCAGAGCCAGTGCTCCGCAACGGGAGAGGTCACAACAGTGAGAGGCCCACGCACCGCAAAAAAAAAAAAAAAAAAAAAAAAAGAATCTATAAACAGAACACTAATATTAATAGTGGATTGAGCAAGACCAAAATAGTAGATTGAGTCACATGCAATCACCGTTTCAGAGTTGAATGTTGGCAATTTCAAATGCTTCAACTAAGAAAAGTCAAATGCATTTCAATATACTAAGAAAATAATTAGAAAACAAACTTTTCAAAGATACTTTTTAAAATAGCATCAGAAAATATAAAAACATTAAGGAGTAAATCTAACAAAAGACAGACAAGATTTCTGCACTAAAATTTACAAAACTTTATTGAGAGAAATGTTAAAAGACCTTTATAAATGGAGAGCTGTAATTTTGACTATTCAGTATTATAAAGTTATCAATTATCCCTGAATTGATGTATATATTCAATGCATTTGCAATCAAAATCATAACGCTTTTTGTGTGGAAACTGACAAGCTGATTCAAATATTTATATGGAAAGGCAGAAGGCCAAGGAGAGTCAAGACGGTCTTGCAGAAGAAAGACAGAGCTGGCAGGTGTAGCCTCCCAGCTACGAAGACTTTTATACAGCTACCTTACTTGATACAGTGTGGTATTAGCACATGGATAGACAACAGATCAGTGGACCAGAACAGAGAGTGCAGAAATAGACTCATTTATGGTCACTGGCTTTATGACAGCGATGACACCAGAAGTGGGAAGAATGGTCCATTCAGTAGATGACACTCTGTCACCTGTATATCTGTAGGAGAAACAAAAAAAAATTCCTGACCTGTAGCTCATATCTCACACCACACAGAAAAAACAAATCATTTCCAAGTAGTTTTTAGATGTAAATGTGAAAGATGAAACAACAAACCTTCTAGAAAACAGCATAGAAGAATAGCTTCATGATTTTACAGCAGGAAAATATTTCTTAGACACAGAAAGCACTACACACTAAAGAAAAGGTTAATGGGTTGAGCAATAGTAAATTAGCAAAATTAAAATCTTGTTCAGCAGAAAGACAATACTGAGTATTTATGAAAACCCTACAGCTCACATCATACCTAATGACAAAAGATTTGATGACTTTCCCTCTAAGACTGGGGAAAAAGTAAGGATGGCTATAGTAAACATTGTCGTACTGGGGAGCCTACCCAGTGCAATAAGGTGAGAGACAGTGTGGGATAAAAGAGTGTGAGAGTGAGAGATCACACACATTGGAAAAGAAGAAGTAGAAAATCCTAAGGAAATAAACATTTCATTAAGGTCACAAGATACAAGGTCAATATACAAAAATCAACTGTGTTTATATATAGTAGCAATGAACAATTTAAAATACCATTCAAAATAGCATCAAAAACATGAAATATTTAGGTAGAACCTAACAAAATATGTGCAAGACCTGTTCAATGAAAACTATATATTTCCACCAAGGAATTAAAGAATACCAGATAAATGGAGAGATATCTACTATGTTCATGGATTGGAAGTCTCATTTTTATTAAAAATGCAGTTCCTTCCAGCTTACTCTATAAATTCAGTGTATTACCAATCAACATCCCAGGAGGTCTTTTTTGTATAAATTGACAATCTGATTCTAAAATTTATATGAAAATTCAAAAGCTCGAGAATAGTCAAGTTTAAAAAAGAAAAATTAGAGGACTTACATTACCTGAAAATTTACAGTAAAGGGGCCACTGGGGTTCTGGCATGAGGATAAGCACACAGTGCAATGAAACAGAATAGAGAGAACAGAAATAGACTCACACGTATACGGCCAATTTATTTTTAACAAAGAGGAAAAGACAATTCAATGGAGAGAAGAATAGTCTTTTCAAAAATTGGCGCCGGAACAAATGGATATGCACGTGGGTAAAAATGACCCTTTCTCTCACTTAGTGACATATACAAAATTAGCACAAAATGGGTCACACCACAAAATTCTTCAAACCTTGGGGAAGGTAAAATGTTCTAGATAGGACACAAATTTCACAAACAATAAAATAAAATGCTAATAAATGAGATTTAACCAAAATGTAAACTGTGTGCTCTTCTAAAGATGCCATTGACAAAATGAAAAGGCAAACTAAAAACTGAGAGAAAATATTTGCAAATCAAAAATTTGATGAAGAATTTATATCCAGAACATATAAAAACCTCTTAGAACTCAATAATAAAACGCCCTCCTTACAAACCTGGATAAAAGCAATAGAGAAAACTTCTCAAACGTACAAGCAATTGGAAAGTGCATTACTTACAAAACCTAGAGAAAAATGTATTCCAAGACATTCTCCAGCAGACTAAAAGATGAATCAGAATACAGAACTAAAGAGTTTTAGAATTATGTTAGAACGGTACTACTGGGATAAACAATGAAACCAAATCATCACAGAAGTAAAGGAATGTTTACCAAAAAAATGCAGTTTTGAAGATTCAAAAATAAGAATAATTTAATAATAAACTAGCTCTAAAATCTCATCATGTAAAACAACAGAAAGTAGGTGAAGCGGGGTGGCGGGGGGGACAAAAGTTAGAGTTAACTTCCTCACCTCTTATGAGGCATGTCGACAGATACAAAATCACAAGCAATTTGATAAAATACACCAAAAGACCTGAAAACATTTATCCTCTTTAGCCAGAAGTTTTACTTGTAGGAAATTGTCTTAAGGAAATAACTATGTGCAAAAAAAACTACACAGGTGTTCGTTGCAGCATTATTTTATGATAGACAAAAACTGGAAGGAGTGTAAATGCTCAACTGTATGGGGCGGACTAAAGAACTACACGTGTTCATTCACCGAAATACCGTTATTCATTAAGTGATATGTGGACAAAGGATACCTAATGATTAGGAAAGAATTTCATTATCTTTCTTAGGTATTTTTATGTCATTCTAGTTAAAACCAAGAATTTTGCTGGTTTATGATTTTTTTTCCTTTGATCAACAGGATTTATTTGGCATCATCCCTTTTTCTCATTTCTTTTCCTAAGTTTTCTGCTTCTTTCAAACACTTTCACGTGGAATACTTCATTTTAACTTTATCTCCCTCAAAAAACTATTCAATGATTTAAATACTAGTGACTTTGTTTCCTAAAATGGCAGTATTCACAATTTATATTTAAATGAAAAGACAGGGAATTCCCTGGCAGACCAGAGGTTAGGACTCCGCGCTTTCACTGCCGAGGGCCCAGGTTTGATCCCTGGTCTGGGAACTAAGCTCCCACAAGCTCTGCGTGGCATGGCCAAAAAATAAATAAATAAAATAAATGAAAAACTAAGGATGCCATCACTTAGAAGCTAGTTGGTTTGCAACACCAATGCATATAAATTCAGTGCTTAGTTTCAAACATGACACTACAGTTGTTTTTAAGTCTCAATAATTTATGGTTTTGACAGACTTGAATAAAAC
Source organism: Globicephala melas (assembly GCF_963455315.2). Lineage (NCBI taxonomy): Eukaryota > Metazoa > Chordata > Mammalia > Artiodactyla > Delphinidae > Globicephala > Globicephala melas. The sequence continues at coordinate 3,239,356 of NC_083329.1, read as the reverse complement.
ACTAATTACAACAAAGTATACTAATTTTATGATACAAAGAACTAAAATATTAAATCTTTACCAATCCCCAGCAATCCATATTTCTAAAAGAAAAAACATACACATACAATATACATACACATTAACAGATTAATTCAAACCAGACCTCCAACACATATATTTTCAATAAGAACTGATCTAGTAATAAAATATTCTCCACCACAAATGTAAGCCAAACCCATAATTCATTTATTTCAAGTATGTGAATGCTCCACCTTCTGGCGCACGGTCAAGCCTCTAAGAAATCCTTTGCCCAGGAGGCACAAAGTCTTCCACAACTGCCTGGGAGCAAACCATTCCAGGCAGCCATGGCTCAGACAGGGATCATCGTGGGCTGTTCCAGCAACTCTCAGACCAGTCCCCAAAGAGCTGAAGTCAGCAGCTGTTCACAGGCTAAGGACAGCACAGAGAGAGTGGCAAGATGCTCAGGGCTGCAGGGAGGGCATCTCCGCTCCCAGCCTAGGCGATATCCACTCCATGGAATCCTGTGGACCACATCCCACCTCATTAACTCTGCTTGGTACCTCGTGGAGCCAGCAACCCACAGCCAGAACTTTCTAGCAAGATTCCCCACCGGGTTAATTTTTTTTTTTTTGGATTGAATTGCATTTTTATTTTTTTTATATTTTTAACATCTTTATTAGAGTATAATTGCTTTACAATGGTGTGTCAGTTTCTGCTTTATAACAAAGTGAATCAGTAATATATATACATTATGTCCCCATATCTCTTCCCTTTTCTGATGCAGTCTGCATCACCAAATTAGTGAGCATCATAAAAATTTTTTAAAAATTAAAAAAAAAAATTTTAGTTGTGCAGACAGTTTCGATATCACCCATCCCTTCCCCTTCACAACACTATTGGGCAGGACCATTTTTGTTACACTTCAGGTCTTTCTGAAAACCACCCCAGTGTTGTTGGCTCATAAAGCTTCCTGGCACTCACTCAAGACCTTCTTTCTCCTTCATGTACAAATATTTCCCAAGTTTTCATTAGAAACAGATTATAAGGGACCTGCATGTTTTGGAGGAAGCTTCTCCCTTGTCACCCACATGCGATGAGCTTTACAATTATTCCTTATTGAAGCCGAACATGTTCACCCTTAAAATTTAATGTCGAGGGCTTCCCTGGTGGCGCAGCGGTTGAGAGTCCGCCTGCCGATGCAGGGGACGCGGGTTCGTGCCCCGGTCCGGGAGGATCCCACATGCCGCGGAGCGGCTGGGCCCGTGAGCCATGGCCGCTGAGCCTACGCGTCCGGAGCCTGTGCTCTGCAACGGGAGAGGCCACAACAGTGAGAGACCCACGTACCAAAAAAAAAATTTAATGTCGAGACACTCGAGGAACCACAGTGGACTGCTTCCCATCACTCCCCACTATGGACCAACGTGCTTCAGCTGTCCTTGGATTCACCAAGGCAAAGCCCTCATTTGATCACATCCCTAAGAAGAAAAACTGAATCAGATCAAGTCACCTTCAGTCATGCACATGAAAAGTGAGGAAACCAAATATATATTTGTCCAAAAAAATCAAAACATGGTATATCTGCTGTAGCCGTGTGCCAGGCCCACATGTGGATGCTGTGCCGGCTCCCACCTATGATAGGAATTCTAGCTCACCACTGACATTTCTATGTCCCCTTATGGGGTGCAAGACCCTGGACTTCATGCTACCCTTGGAAAATCAGCAAAGCGTTGCATTTGGGTTGTTTTAAAGAAATTCCACAGCTGTTGTTCACAGAAAGGACGTATTTTTAAGCAACTGTTTCCCTTACTACTTCATTATTGGTGTCTGCCTACGTGCATTTGATTAGCACTGTTCCACACAGCCTCTACTGGAGGTCTCCATTTGTTGTCACAGCCGCGGGGAAGCCGTGGAAACTCACAACTGTGAAAGCCCAGGACAGAAAGGATGCATTGGATCTGGTGTTCAAGCTTAATTCAGAAAAGAACTGCTTTCCAAAGACTCTCACTTTTGTTTCTAACGTGTTTGGAAATAATGTTTTTATCATGGAGTTTCACTAAGCATCGTGCTAAACTTCCCACCACATGAAAAATGCCTTCTCTGGCAGGAGATGGTGTGACCCTGGTGAGATAAGGTGGTCCTGCTCTCAGAATCACCAACCTTCAAACCCACACCATGTACGCAGCAGGTGAAAATCAGCTTAAAAGTGCTATGTCAGTAGGAGCTTCTCTGTAACCAGAAAAGAAGGATGAAGCCACACTAACTGAAGGAAGTGAACAACCCAGGGCCACTCTGGGCTTTACCCCACCATGGGACCCTCTCACAACCAGGCTGTGGCCCCAGCAGTGATAGATTTGCATGGCGATCCCAGGACACCTACAACAGACTCCTCCTTCTGGGAAGTCCACGTGACATCCCCAGGTCAAGAAAAAAAAGTCTCTTTTTAAAGAGTCACTCTATTTACAATGAAAGAAATGAGACCTTTTTTCTTTTGTGCATCTGGAAGGCAACAGTGCTGTATATCATATTACGCATGAGGTTTCTCAGATATTTGAACAAGACTGAAGAATTCACATAACTATTAAGCTACAACTTTTCAGCTACAAACCACAAGCTCAAAGACTTGGAGAGGCCTTGAACTTCATGTAAAGTCTCCTGCACACCACTTCTTAGGGCGTTTCTTGTTAAAAATCCTAAGAAGAATAAAAAAGGTTGGACTATTGACTCAAGAATAAACATTTGATCACATCTTAAACTCGAGATCATCTGTGTTTGCATTCCCAGATTCTTTACCAGTAATATGTTGATGCATGTTTGAAAATTTATTAGATGCTGTAAAACAAATCATTAAGCAGGAAGCAGTTCTGAGCCTCAGCGCTCTCTGACCTTTTGTTACCCTATTATAGCACGGAAGTCTTTCTAACAAACAAAAGAGAAATTAGCTCTTTTGTTCTCAGGACTGTCAAGCAGGTTAGTTCATCTAACATAGCCTTTTATTAATAAATGGCACAGATTTTCATGCTAGCGTAGCTAAAGCAAATCACATCATCGTCTGAAAAAGACATACCTATTATTTTTCAGTGATATATTGCTTTGCAGCTGTAGCCAAGACAATCTAATAAGCACTATTAGATAAAGGATTCTGAATATGAATGTATCGAATTTGTAGTGGAAGAAAATGAACATATTGCAGCATTTATGTCAGATTGGGTTAAGCTTGGGCATCTCTTTCTCCTTAATAAATGCAGATCAAAAGACTTTTCTTATGTAAAAAATAATAATACAAATTTCAGCAATATGAAATAACACAACCACTTTGTAATGTTAGGAGGAAATCAGTCAGCCATGTGCTGTACAGAATATAAATTATTTTAGGAGGGCAAACAGATCCCGGGATGCTTTCTCCCATACATTTATATTCATAAAAGGTTCCAAACACCTAGAACAATAGCACCGATCTATTTGCCATAAAGCATGCCTGCATTTGTAGTGTCACTTATGACAGCTTTGATAGACATGTACTGTGTAAGAAAAATATCTTCCAGCACTCAACTCATGTAATAAATTGATTAAACTTCTCTTCAACCAATTGTTTTTGTCTTAACTTCTTCTTCAGACATCACCCTGAAGGAGACTGTGCTTGTTTCCAAAAGACAACGTAAAAGCAGACAGTTTAATCGAGGCCTTAATGTTTGAGCATTGTCAGAATTTCCCCTCAAATGATAAATGATTGTATAATGCAACAGTCTACCGCTAGGGCTGAATTATATTAGCCATCAGTGTTCAAAACCCATTTGAAACTTAATTGTGCTGTGATAGTGGTATCCCCCAGTCAGCAGAACAGCAGGTTTATAAAAATCATCTCCTATGATTGTTAAACGCTTTCCTAATGAAGCTGATGATCACAGCACTTTGCAATAAACGCTTCTGTCAAGATGTCACAAATGCATGAGAGTGGCCTCTACAGTGAGCAAGTGCTTCTGTGATTTGGGTTTATCTTCATTGCACGGAATTCAACAGATCGGTCTGCATATGGAAGATAATCTCCATAAAAAGGGAAAGTGCCGTGTATTAAAATGGGATTATCAACTAGCACATAATCATGCCACTGTGTAATTATATGGTACACCATACGTAGATGTGAACAATCACACAAGAAAATAATTGAGGGCCATAAAACTTAATTCAGAAAAATCAATAGAATATAAAAGCAATCAGATAAGGCCTCTTAAGAAATCGATCAAGGCTTGTACAAAATCATAATGTGTTTTCCTAAGAGAAAAGGAGCTAAATGAAGCAGAGAAACCTACATAATATTCTACAAGTAGTTTTCTAGAGGTGCTTGTATGTTGAAGAGGGAAGATGGAAAATGCAATGACTCTTTACATTCTAGAGCCACGCGAACCGGGAGCAAAAGGAATATATGTTAAATACCGCAACCGAAAGGGCCGTTAGAGCAGTTGTTCCTTTTCGATCATTTATCTCTATTTGTGTCTTTTTGTATCTCTCTGGAGTCTAAAAAAGCTATTAGGCTCTGCTCATTGCAACTTTATGCATCTTTGTATGTGGTATGCTCAACCTGAAACACTCCAAGATTTAAATATTGGTATAAAGGGGAACCAACCGCAGGCTGAAGAGTGTGTAAGGAAGTGGTCTTCCCCATACCCGTGAGCTCCCCGGAGCCCAGCGGTGGCTTTGTCTGAGTGTTACCCCTTCATCATTTCGATGGAATTTGGCCACATAATTTGACCAGAACAGCGTGCTAAGCCAAAACTGTTTTCATTACGTAGGGAAAAAAAGTTTATAAATGAAACATATTTTACCTAAGGGAATACACCACGATTGGGTTGTATCCCTAAGGATCTGGAGAAATAATCAAGGGAAAATACACACTACTTTTGAAATATTCCCACCAAAACTCCACACAATAGTACATTAGCCAGAGCTTTGCGGTTTATTTTGTATGAAAACAAATAACAAAAGCTCACATAACCTATAGGTGAAATGGATCCCTAATCCCCCAAAGCTCACTAGCTGGGCTTCTAGAGGAAACAAATAACTTTTTGTGAAACAGTTAATGTTGCCTTTTTTTTTTTTTAAAGGAGAGGGGGAAAAAAAAAAAACTCTGCTACTTTTTTCTTTTTTTGTAGCCTGTATTAGGCATTGCACGTTTTCAGGGCCACCTGATTATATTAGCTAAATGCAGCTGGATTTATTGCATCTACTTTTAAAGAGAAGTATATTTATAATTTCTTTGAAAGAATCTCTAATGTGTTCACAGTTTGGGAGAGGGAAGCACAAAAGGGCTTATGTAAAGATGGCTGAATGGAGAAATTTACATGTTATCACTGTAATTTATGAAAACAGAAACTCAGATTATTTACTTCAAAGTTTGTTTTAATGTATTTAGAATTTGAGTGGAACCAGCTGTTTTTTAACTTCTAAAGATCATGTTGTTATAACCCTGTTCAAAAGGGTGATTGTACTGTATTTCTTTAAACAACTTAAGAGGTATTAATTACAAGAGGAAAAGAAAATACTGTAAATGTCTCTTCTGCCTTATGAGTCATACTACAAGCTCAACAACCACAGGCACCTCTGAAGGGCCATGACACATGCACGTGCCCTCAGGGAGCCACGTTCTCCTGGCCGGGGGTCTGCAAATACACCCACAAAATCACCATCATCATCATCACCGAAACTCTCTTGGAATTTGTACACCTGAGACAATGCACACATGGGGAGTGGGGGGTCAGGAATGGAAAATGCAGGCGGTTGGGGCAAGGCCCTCACTCGCATCGGCTTTTATCCAGCAAACATGGGTCAGATCCATAGGGTGGGTGTCCCCAACCCTGATCAAAAATCATGGCTCCTTGGATCCCCAGACCCGGGGCTTTCAATGTGAATCTATATCCCTACAAGTAACCTGGCCTTCAAATCACAGACAAGGAGGTTATTCCATACCCGTTTAATGAAAGGTGAATAAAGGGATGCTAATAAGTTCTACTTCATTAGATGACAGCAAGCTTTTTCCAAATAGCTGAAAATCCGTGACCTTGTCTTCTTTGCCATTAATCCTACTCTGAGGGCAGGGAGGCGGAGGGACATCAGGTAAGTAGGTACCTGCTCTAATCCACGCCTATCTTCAAAGTCAGAGGTTACCAAGCAGACAAAACAAGGGAGTGGTGGTTTCTTTCTAAGAGAGATTCTTTACAAAAGGATTAAATGTGGGATTCCTCAGAAAATCTAACTCCCATCTGGTGATTAAAACGATCTGCTATGAAACTGCGTCCACAACCTCTCGGACACCCTATGTATGTAGACATATTTCACCACATCAGTTAAGCTAGATCATGTCTCGATCACGAGGAAGCAGGAGCACTGGTTGGGTGCAGGCTCTCTGAGTGGATAATGCGGATCACTCCACAAGCCACCAGGCTCAGGTCACTGTTCCGCGGTCCCCGAGGCAGCGCCCACCATGGGAACAGGTGCACCCGGGAAGTCCTCTGTCATCAACTGGCTGGGCCTGGACACACCTGCTCCTGTAGAAGCAATGTCACCACAAGAGCTGAGAGCTGCTTCCGGACAGGTGAGCTCGAGCCCAAGCAGGTAGGGTGTGGTCCACGGGGTGGGAGGTCTGGCCCCAAAGATGTCTCCATTCCTCAGACAGGGATGTGCCGCTCTGGGGCTTCAGACAGCCCCTCACTACTGCTCTCCAGAGGGGAGCACAAAGACAAAAGAAATCGTAGTTTTCTTTATTTTCTTATTTTAACTAATATTTCACGCTCGCTTTAAAACACATAATATATTGGTGCAATAGCACGTGTATATAATTGATAAATAAAATAAATAGGCTTGTGCTGGAGGTCCACGCTCAAAATTTTACAGTGGAAATTCTTGATCAAAAAGATCAGAGAACATGTATCCCGTATCTGGGGTTGTATCTATTCATCAAATGGATGATTGATTTAACCCACCCAGAAGTTCAGTATTTTCCTGAAAATACTTGTTAAGCAAAAGGATCTCTAGCTAGAGGAATCTGTAGTAGGCAGTAAAAATTCCAAGGGCAGAGACTTGGGCTAGGAAAAGACTATCCCCCCATGTGGAGCCCAGAACGGCCCCAAGGGCACTCGCTGCACTGATGCTTTTTCGCATCCGCTCCTGGCCTTCTTCTACAGCCAGAGAATTTAAAAAACAAAATAAAAGCCTAGGTGTTCTCTCCCCAGGCAGCCTGCCCTGATGGCAGCTTCCCAGGAAGGAGGGTCAGCTAGCAGGGGCACTGCAATGATGTTTCTGCATCCTCTATAGGTTAGGAATTTATAAGTGAAGGACTGCAGAGCTGAGCCTCCTGTGCAGCTATGCTCTGCTGACTGATGCTGAGGGTGGCTGTCCTCCTGCACCGTCAATGTCATAGCCATTTACTGAGGCCCTACTATGTGCAGTGCATCCAATGTAGCGTTGACGAAAAATGAGAATAAGACACAAACCCTGCTCTCAAGTTTGCTTTTGATCGAGTGGCGGATGAAGAAATATTATCAACTTATGAAGGCAAATGAATGGTGATCTCACAGGCATTGGAGGATGGGAAGAACGCTGGGTGAGGAAAAACCAGCCTTCAGGCTGCACGCTGGAACCCCGGTGTCACCAGAGCTATGCCCGAAAATTCCACTTACTCAACATTTTCAGTTAGTTTTTTTCCAGCAAAGCCACTCTGTCTCATTATTAGAGGATGCATGCCAACTCGTCTATTTGTTTTAAAGTTGGGAAATTTAAATACCAAAAACTGATAAAAATTCAGTTACCTGAAAATTTCAGTCATTTAGAAGATGCTTACTAGTGAAAAGAACTTTTTTCCACCGTATTAAAATGTGCTAACCCTTCTTACCACAAACCAAATGGCTCTCTGAGGCAACAGAATTAAATGATCTGAAAATCAAACATATATGGCACGTCCAAAACTTCTGCTCTTAGCATGTGTGAACATTTCACAAATACATTATTTCACGGTTCCAAAGAGAAAGTGTGAGAGTCTGGAAGGGAATTAGCTGTGAGCATGAAACAGTTCAGGCTTGTGCTGTTGTCTAACTGAGACACCTTCACCAGCTATAAAAATTGCGGTTCCTCAAACCAAAAGATGTATAAGAGAAGAAAATCGACATGATGAAAGCAAAGTGCTATGTGGGAAAACGGGGCTAGTAGGGGGAGAAAAGGAAACATTTTCCATATTGCAAATAGAAAGAAGGAAAAACACCTCAGGAAATAGATGAACATTCATAATGGTATCAGCTGTAAACAAAGGGTCCTATGCTGGCACGAGAGGGTGTAGGGCAGCAAGAGCTACTTCAGAACAACTTCACTCCACGGGTTAAAAGCCAGCTGCCAATGATTCTCATTTAAGGGGGCTTCCTGATGCCCTCAGTGCAGCTCTGCTTGTCTCTCTCTTTGGAGCTGAGATTTAGGTTACGTCTCTGCGATGAGCAGTGGCAATCTATAGCCAGTGGGGCCAGATCTGGCCACTGCCTTCCACTGTAAATAAAGTTTTATTGAAACAGTCATGCTTATTTGTTTCCATATGGTCTGAGGCTGCTTTCCTGATATAGTGGCAGAGTTGAGTAGTGGTGACAGAAACTCTATGGTCCACAAAGCTTAAAATATTTACTATCCGGACGGTTACAGGAAAAGTTTGCTGACCCCTGAACGAAAGAGGGAAAAGCAGCCATTTTTCAGACACCTTGTCTGCCTGGTGAAAATAATCCAGATGTTTAGAAACACCTACAGGGAAGATAATGCTTTCGCTCTTCCTCTAAATGTCGGCAGTCGCCTTTGTTTAATAAGATGTTGGATGTGCGGGAAGCAGGCTATGGGGGGAAGGCTGAGAGCCCGAGGGCAGACAGACAGAAACAAAGCCAAGACATGAGCAGACGCAGGTTTGCTGGGCAGTGAAGACAGAATGACCACTTGGAGCTGCCGTGTTTCTTTCCTGATCTGGAGATCAGGGAGCTTTTCAGACAGACATGGTCTTGCTTTGGGGTAAAGATTTGATCAACCCCATTTGTGGTCTGGATGGAGAAGCAAGACCTGGCTGAGGACAAGATTATCTAAACTCACAGGTGACTGAATAATTACCCCTACATGTATAGAACAAGGATGAAGGATTACTTGGAGAGCGTCTCAAGCATGCCTCCCACCATGAAGCGCTCCTCACAGGTCCTGTCTAGGACTGCGACTCATCAGGGTTTTACCCGAAGGTGTGGAGTGCACAGCAAGGTGGGACCTTACCCGAACGGCAGGAGCTAAGTGAGATACCCATATCAGAGCCACGATCCAGCCCACTGCATCTCAACACATTTAAATCCTGGAGGGAAAAAAACAACAACCAGAAACAGAAACAGAACATGACCAAGATCACCAGGAATGAAAGGCAAGTTCTGTGTTTAATACCTAGGAAGGAGGAGAATTGTCTCCATGAGTTCCCCAAACAGGGGCCTGCAGAGTCTCACTGCCCCCATGTTTGAGGTGAATTAACAGTACAAAGCAGAGTGAGCATCAATGATCCAAATCACACTTTCCAGGTCCCGGGAGGCAGCACTGATCAAAGGACACCTGGACTTCGGTGCTCTATCTTGAGCACTGACAGTGGGGCTCAGAAACGATAGCACGAAAGGAGCACTGAAGACCAGAGAGGGTCCCACCGGAAGAAGAATAGATGAACTGGAACCACCATCTCCAGGTGCTCGAGGAGCATGTTTTGTCAGATGAGTCTCGACATCAGTGGGTAAGGGATGGAAGGATGCTGACTTGGGCTCCGTGTAGGGCAAACTATTTCTTGGACCAGTTATCACTGCTCAACAATGAGGTTCTTCTCAAGCAACATCAGGTGAGCTCTGACTGTTTGAAGCGATCAAGCAGAAGCCAGGGGGTCCTTTGTCACGGAGCTGTCAAGGCGGGGGCTGGCCTCATTCTGGAACATGCTCAGCTCCCTAAGAGTCTATGTGCCACAACCCAGGTGTCATCCTACCTACACAAAATCAGAGTACACGAATCTATCAAACATGTGTCCTGATTTTCCAGGACAATTTTTACTCTCAGTGGGCCATTCTTCCATTCCCCTTGAGCTTTGACAATACTCTAGGGATTCCACATGGCATCTCCCGATGGCTCTCTCTCCTGGAAGAGCTTCGGTGCTACGTGACGTGAGGGACTCTCCCTCCTTGGGAAACTGCAGGCAGCACAGTGGGTGCGTGACAGCACGGGACCACAGCACAACACCTTCATTCTCCCTGCGTTTCTCCCTTCCCGCCCTCCACCCCCAACACACAAAAATGACTGTATTATTTGTTCTTACTGAGGGGGATCCTCCCAGGTTTCTCTCTTGACCCTATGGATGGGCATAAATAGATTAGATTTATATGAATGGGATCACACTACATACATTGACTTACAACCTGCTTCTTTGATAACATTTATTAAAGTGGAAAAATGCCCAGGTGAAAAAAAAATGTCATCTTAACAGTTCCACAGTATTCCACCTATTCATGTTCTAAAATGTATCTGTCGCCTAAGCTGCAATGAAAAGCACTGCGTAGACACCTTTGCACATACACTGAATTATCTTGTTAGTACAAATTTCACATTTTCAGAGATATTACCAAACTCTCCTCTGAAGGTTTATATCTACTTACTTTCTTACTAGAAATTTATAATTTCATCTATTCCCTTACCAGCACTAAATATTGTTACTATATTTAATCATGGCCATGCATACCGGTGAAAGTGTGTCAGTGATATTCTAGTTTGCATTTCTACTCTGGATGTGAAGAGTTCAGGCTTTGGGTTAGACCAGGGGTCCCCAACCCCTGGGCCATACCGGTCCACGGCCTGTTAGGAACCGGGCCCCACAGCAGGAGGTGAGCGGCGGGTGAGCGAGAGAAGCTTCGTCTGCCGCTCCCCATGGCTCCCCATCGCTCGCATTGCCGCCTGAACCATCCCAGCCCCCCTTCCTGGTCCATGGAAAAATTGTCTTCCACGGAACCGGTTCCTGGTGCCAAAAAGGTTGGGGACTGCTGGGTTAGACCACCCCCCCAGATCTATCCAAGTGCTTCTTGTTAGATGATTTGGTCAAGGGACAACGTCATCAGTGCCTCAACTTCCTCTGATGAGAAACAGGAATAATAGTATTTGTACCACATAAGGTTGTTATGAAATTAAATGAAACAATACATTTAAATCACTTATATAAGAAGCATAATACAACACAACTAAATGGGGTCTATCCCATGAATGCAAGGTTGGTTTAACATTTGAAAATCAGTGTGCTTCACCATACTGACAAACTAAAAAGGGAAAACCATGAGATCATCTCGAAAACTCAGAAAAAGCATTTGACAAAATCTAACATCCAATACTGATAAAAGCTCTAATCAAAGCTGGAATAGAAGAGAACTTTCTAAACATGAAAAAGAGCATCTAAGAAAAACCTAGAGCCAACATCACATTCAGTGGTGAGAGGCTGAATTCTTTCCCCTGTGATCAGTATTGAGACACATATGTCTGCTCTCAGACTTCTGTTCAATATGGTACTAGAGGTTCCACGCAGGGCAGTAAAGCAAGAAAAGAATAAATAAGTAGTAGGCATCCAGATTGAAAAGGAAGAGGCAGAACTGTCTATTTGCAGGTTACATGAGCACCTAGGTAGAAAATCTGGAACATACAAAAACTCCTAAAACTAATACGTGAGTTTGGGAAGGTTACAGGATGCATAATCAAAATCAAAAATCAATTGTATTTCCATATACTAGCAACAATCAGAATTTAAAATAAAAACAATAGCATCACTTACAATAGCACCAAAATATATGAAATCTTTAGGGATAACTCTGACAAAAGATTGCAAGACCTGTAACTGAAAACTACAAAATATTGCTGAGAGAAATTAAGACCCAAATAAGTGCAGAAATGTAATGTGTTCATGAGTCAGAAGCCTCCATGTTGTTACGACACCAGCTGTCTCCTAACTGAACTATAAATTCCACACAAACTCAACCAAAATTCCCAGAGGTTTTTTTGGTGGGAATGAACGAGCTAACGCTGAAATGCATATGGAAACGCAAAAGACCTAAAATAGCCAAAACAACTCTGAAAACTAACACAATTAGAGGAATAACTGACTTCAAGTGTTATCTTAAAGCTGTAGACGTCAAGCTGGTGTCGTATTGACATAAAGACTGACAAGGAGACTGATGCCATGGAGTCCAGAAACAGATCCACACATACGTGGACAATGAATTTGTTACAAATGCGCAAAGACAGTTCAATGGAGGAAGGATATCCACAGGCACCACAAACAAAAAGGAACTCAAAATGGAGAAAGTCTAAATGTAAAAACTTGAACCGTAAAACTTCTGTAATAAAACACAGGGGAAAATTTGGGGGATGCTGAGTTAGACGAAGATTTCTTAGGGACTACACAAAAAGTATGACCCATACAAAGAAACTAACAGTGTAACTGCATCACTTTACTGTACACCTGAAACTAACGCCGTATTGTAAATCAACTACATTTCAATTTAAAAAAAAAAGAAACCAATAAAATACACTTGATGAAAATTAAAAGCTTCTACTCTGCTAAAGGCACTGCTGAGTCAATGAAAAGACAAGCCATAGACTGGGAGAAAATACTTACAAACAAAGCATATACCTGATAAAGAACCTTATTAGTTATATACAAAGTACTCTCAAAATTCAATAAGGAGAAAACAACTCAATTTTTAAACCTAGACAAAAGATTTGAAAAGACACTCCATCAAAGATATACTTTTGAAAATAAGCACATGAGAAGATGCTTCACACAATTAGTCATTGGAAAAATGCAAATTAAAACCACAATAATTCACTACTACATGCATATTAGTTTAATTAAGATTCAAAAGACTGACCATACCAAGGCTAGATTCTGGAACTAGCCTCGGAACCACACTGTTGATGGGAACGGAAAATGTACAAGCACTCTGGAAGACAGTTTGGCGGCTTCAAAAGTACACCTTCCATGTGACTCAGCTATTCTACTCCTAATTATTTACCGAAAAGAAAGCATGTGTCCATATAAAATTTGTACACAAATGCTCACAGAAGCTTATTTATAATAGCTAAGAACCTGAAACGTTCCAAATTTCCAGCCTCAGGTGAGCAGGTGAATTGTGGCATATCCATCCGACGAAACACTACACAGCAACGAAAATGAACAAACCATTTTTTAAAAGAAAAGGAACTACTGATACACAACATGGACAAATCTCAAGATAATGTTGCTGAGTAGAAGAGGTCAAAGAAGAAAAGAATACACACGGTTGGATTCCGTGTATGTAAAATTCTAGCAAATGTAAACTAAGACATAGTGACAGACAGCAGATCAGTGGTTGCCTGGGGATGGTGGTATCTGGGCAGAGGAAGAAGAATCAAAAAGCACCACTCTGGGGGGGTGATACTTTGGGGGGCAATAGATATTTCATTACCTTGATCACGGTGATGGTTTCATAGGCACAGATATGTCAAAGCCTATCAGATTTTACACTTGAAATACGTGCAATTTATTGTAAGCCAACCACACGTCAGTTAAAATATAAAACACTTTGGATGGTGAGTGTCAGAGGACAGCAGGCTCCCAACACGTGTTAGTTACCATTATTATTATTTTTCCACGAGGTGGTTGCTGGATGATTTTCTACTGATTTGACGTTTTTTCTAAGAGTACTTTAAGAGTGGAGAAAAGAGGTCAGTCATGGTTGAAAGATATCTCCCCCAGCCATCCCTTTGTCTTTTCACTTTGTCTTCCTGCCACAGATGTGTTCAGACACACCGTCTTACCCAGGATGGTTTCTGGCTTTCAAGTCATATTTTTAAAGGGAGGAACTGTATTTTAAATATTCAGTCTTGTCTACTTTGACCAGTCTTAATAAAGTATGATTTACATATAATAAACTTCACCCATTCTAATCACACAGTTAGACGGGTTTTGGCGATTTCATACCATCACGTTACCAACATATCTCTATCAGCCCAAAAGCTTCCCTCGTGCCTTTTTGCAGCCATAGCCTCCCCTACCCCTGCTCCTGGCACAACTTACCTGCTTTCTGACAATATCTTCCCCAGAATTTCATGCAAATGACTTCATGTTAGTGTATACATTCTTTCTTTGTATCCGGCTCCTTTCACTTAACATGGACTGTTGAGATGCAGCCACACTTTCGGATGTATCAACAACAATGTCCTTTTTGTGGCTGCACAGCATTCCTGGCACGGACACACCTGGAATTTGTTGATCCACTCACCTCTTGATGCACATTTGGTTCTTTCCAGCATAGCGTGTGGGCGTTTATTATCATGAATGATGCCGCTATGAACATCCATGGGTAAGTCACTCATGTGAACATGTCTTTTCATTTTCTCTCCTAGGAGTGGGGTTGCTCGGTTTTATGTTTAACTGGATAGAAGCCTGCTGAGCTGTGTTCCAAAGTGCCTGTACCGTTTCTAATTTCCACTGGCGGTGCAGGAGCGTTCCAGCTGCTCCACGTCTTTGCCAACAGTATCATCTGTTTTTATTTTTTTATTTATTTATTTTGAATTTTAGCCATTTCAGTAGGTGGGTAGTGGTTCTGTCTTGTTCCTTGTCAGAACTTATTCATGATCAAAGTGTCTCAACCCATATCAGCTTTCTTTCCCAAGACCAAGATTTTATTCCTAAAATGTCCTTTATCCAGTAATTAAACGGGCTAAGGCTTCCAAAGGGGTGGTGATTACAACGTGATAGCATGCTTCCTCACACCCTTGTCATATTGTTAAAGAAAGATTTGGAATATCAATTGAGCTTTTGTAATAAACCATAATGACTTGAGTGTTTTTAGCTAGGAAGGCAAATAAGGAATTAATCATTAAATGAAAAGTATTTCAGGCATCTTATCCTACAGGTCTTTGCTCCAGTAATAACAAAATAAAGACAAGGGAGAAAAAGATCTCAGGATTAAAATTACATTAAAACTTCTGTAAGACACGATGTGTGTTAAACTCAGTTTTGATTTTATTAAACTTAAATCCGTGGTTGAGTCCAAAGGAGGTGCAGATGAAGAGACCCTGGAGTTGGGTCATAGGTCAGTGTGGAATTGCAGCGGCCCCAGACGCATCACTCCATGGGAACCAGGCTTCCCGGGCCATTGCCCGTGTGTATGTTGGGGTGATGATGTGGCCGGGGGGGCAACCTAATCCTTTATATAGAAACACGCACGTACGTACATGCACATAGGCACTCAGGAATGAATAATGGGATTTGGATTAGAATAGATTTGGGTATTAATTCGGTACTTAACTTCGTTATATAGGTGCTTTATCAAACAAGAAAATGTTATCAAACGGTATCATTAAAAGCCCATTTTAACAGCCCTTGCAGGCACGTTCCTCGTCCTGAGGCATCTCAGCAGATGAAAGTCGCGGTCTCCATCAGCGGCCTTTGCTGTCACAGCCTCAGTGAAATGAGGACGGGGCTGCGGTCGTGCCAGCCGGTTCCCCGCCTCGGCAAGCACACTGCAGCCGCGTCAACAGCAGCAAAGCAGCACGTGGTCCAGGGCTGAACCCAGACCAAGGCTGATTCCCAGCGGTCTTCATAGCTCCTTCTTTACACTGTCAACTCTGCTAAGCTCCTTTCTGCCGATCTGGTTAAAAGGATTTCCCTCGTATTTGCTGTCCATCCCCTTCCACACTCTTGACATCCTAGAGAATTTCCAAAAATGATTGGCATAATCCAGCACAGGGATTTAGGGGCATAATCTCAATCCAAACTCACCTGCACATTCATCTTTCCTGGAAAACATCTTGGAATCCTTCATTTTCCTGACTCCGTCTGGAGATGCCCACTAACAAGAAAGAAACTTTGTGGTGACCTTTATTCCTCCAAAAGATGGCAGAAATATTCTACCACGGGTCCCCAAAACACAATATAAACTTCTTGCCATCATAACTCAAAAACTAGGGATTCTTTATACGTTTCCTAGAAAAACATGCTTTTATCTGAAGCCACACGTAAACAGTATGTTTTTCTTGTCTGTCTTATACATGATAAAAATTATATAATGCCACCTGGTCATTGCTACTGGGGTTCGGTTTCAAGAAGAGTGGACTTTATTTCCCGGAATTTAAAAGTATGTCAGGGTTCTTGTTGTTTGAAGAGTCTGGGTGATGGGAACAGGGGGAAATTCTTAGCTCTCTTTCACTCCCAGTATTTCTTCATTCTACATAATCAACAGAAAACATTAATCGCGGAGTCTTTTGCATCAGTGAGCACCACGCCTTTGGCCACGTACTTTACAAGACGTCCGAAAGTAACCTGTGAATGAATGTCATTCCCTAGAAGAACTCCCTGAGCAGAATCAACATACAGGCATTGTTTGCAGAAATGGGGGAAATTACCAGGATCGGGCCTTTTTCCAGTGAGGCCCCCTATTAATATATACCTGTGCACATTTTTATCAGAAGAGCTAATAAGACGATAGGGAGGAAGCAAAGTTAGCTATTAGGTAACAATTCTCCTGCCAAGAGCCATAATCTGACACAGACTGAGGTGGGCGTAGCAGTCCATTAATGGTTCACGGCTCACACAATAATGACCTACTAACCTGACGTGGTGTTGCTCTCACACTTTGCTGTCCCCTGGGATGCTACTGTCACTGTGTTATCTATTGCCTGCTTCCCTATCAAAGAAAAAAAGCGGAGCTGAAATGTATGGACGCATCCAGCTCTGTAGTTCATCGCACACCAACCCTGGCAAGTGGAGGAACAATAGATTTATAAGTTTATCCTACATTAAGCCAAACACGCCTGACTGCACCGTAAATTACTAAATAATAAACCAGGTGGTGTAAGATCCTGACTTGGACAGAATATGAAAATCTATCAACCTGTAAAATACAATAACCGTAAATGTGCTATGTAGCTGATGGCTCAGGTGGACCATCCACCACCAGGATCCAAGGTTCCAGCAAGAAAATTCCAGCAAACACATGCTACATTTGACACTTGGCTCCCTTTTCTTTTGTGCTCCCTGTCGGCGGAGGAAAGATCACTGAGTTAAAAACTCTTGAGCGTTTGTTGTGTTTGTCCAATTTCTTTGTCTGGAATCGGCCACTTCCCTTGATTCCCGCAGTTCCTCCGGAGCTGTTCCCACACAGCTCCGAGCTGGTGTCTGCCAGGATGACGTGCAGCTGCATCAAGGTTGCTTGGATGCCTGAACTTCACTTTCAGATGAGCCTGAAACACTCCACGGTGTCTGGAAAGCGGAAAACGCAGGAAAGACGCAGCCTTCACACGATAGCTACCTTCCTCTTGAGAAAAATATCTTAAAACTGGGTTAACTCAGTAAACCTCCATCCTAAATTCCACACTTCACTGGTCGTCGCAGAAATAAAATGAAGATAAGTCAATTGGGCTGGCTCTTCCCTTGCAGCGCCCTGCGAGAGAGATGCCATTTGAACGAATCGCAGGGAAAAAAAATGAATTTCATTTCAGTGAAAGATTCCAAAATGATCCTATAAATTGTGATTCCAAAACATACAAAGCTAATTAATTCCTTTTCAGGAGATTTTCAATGAGGAAGCCAGGTTAAGTTTATATGATTTACAAACAGTGTTTACATTCATAGAGGTGCAACTAATTGCTACACGGTTTGACATCATTACAAGAAAATGCTGGGGGATGCAGACAGTTTAATTAGGGGTGGTTTCCAGTTCACTCCATGATTACCATCACAGAGCTCTCCTAATATGCTTATACAGTACAGTAATGCTGAAAAGTGATTACATTTTGCCCGCTGTCTGCCTAAAATTTGAATGATAATCCCTACATAAAGGGCTCTGTTCACACAGTTTACATTTCTTTCTGGATCGCACTCACCTGCTGGTACTCAGGCCCCATCTCTTCATATTTTGCAGGTCAGCAGCATGGTGGCTGCGTGCAGGCATTTGGATGAGTCCTAAGAACTCCTTGGAGTGCTTCCAGATGATACTGGAAAACTCCATGCTTCGCAAGACATTTTAGAAGCATCTTTTTTACCATCTACATGGTTTGGGTACAGCCCCAGGGATGGCTGTAAATAACTTAGTTCCAAATGACAACTCACTTTCCACTTCAGTCAATAACAATTGTTTTTCCAGTTTTAATTTTTAAAGTTTCACTCTGTTAAGTTGCTGTCTTCTGCCATGAATTCAAGTTGCTAATGACAATGTTGTCACTTTGCAGCCCCGAAAACTTGGAGGAGGCTGGGACTTGGGGTGTTCAGACCCCAGGACATCTGGGTTTTAATGAACCCTGTCACCATCGCAGAAAGGCCAGCAATTTGTGTTTCAAACATCGTGCACCACACTTACTTTTAACAAACATAGAAGAACCAAACTCATGGAAGGTTCTAGAATCCACAGGAACGTGCAAAAAATCCATAAGCCTCTCCTGCCCTAAAGACACTTACAATTTAGACCTGGAGAAAAGGCATCTTGACTGGCATCATGTATTTCATTTGGGGCTGAAAGGAAGATGAGTTCAAGCAACGCTGTGAAAGTGATTGAAACCAAAAATCTGACGACTCCAAGCTTTGTACCGTACACACATTTCTAAGTTTCAGCTGAAGGACTTGCAAAACACTTTATGTTTAACTGTAATCTACTCTGGATCCTGGCGATTCAGTTTTGAAAGATGAATAAATGAATAAGATTCCCCAAAGCAAATGGTTTTACAGCGTAATTAACACCTCAAGGGGGTACTCTGGGTTTTCTCAGGAATTTCAAAACACAGACATCAGAGAAAAAATTTTTCAACAAACCTCAAATTGTTGGTGTCTGGGTTAATGAAAGAGACTCCAGCAGCGGACCACCTCCCACAAGCCAGTGCCTCCGAGCTGGGGGACGGGCAGAGAATAGAAAACGAACCATGACCATGCGGTCTCAGCCTCTGGGCCCAACAGGAGACAAAACTCCACCTGGTACAGCAGGCCCTGTGGGAATCTGTGCTTTGGGGGCTGACTTGACTCTGATTCAAAGAATAAATTTACCTTTCTCAGTCACAATGGCTAATTTATCTATTCAAAATCACATAACCAGTTTCTAATTAACTTTAATTAACTTGGGCATGGCACCAAACACTACATATCTCTGTTAGTAAGCAAACTGATAAATTCCAGACCTAAAACTCTGTAGTCGCCCCAAGTGATTAAAGCATTAAGAACGCGTTTTAAAAACTGTACCTCTTGTCTCTGGCAGACCACGAAGCAACATGTTTCAACCCATCTCCCTGGTCTTGGGCATCACACTAAAGGCTCTTCTCTGGAATCTTCTGAGTTCTTCTCCTCTTTGCTCCTGGCTGAAGCTCCCTCTCCCTGATGCACGGGGCTCTCCCTGCACTGCTCCCTCCCCTAACCTTAACCCTAACCCTGTCACGTCTCTGAAAAGGATACCTGAACGTACACACCTGAACTACAGGTAAGTTTACAAACAGGTACGTCATCTCCATTGTGATGATCCCAGGACGAGTCATCACTTTAGTCCCCTCACCTGGAGGCGGATTCAGCACTGACCAGCGCCCGGTGCACGGTGCAGACTGTCACTGTGCAATGCTCCGCCTCGGGCTCCAGCATTGCACAGATGCTGTGAGCAAATGCTACGCCCTGGAGATGAGGGATGCCGGGTGTTCGGGGCACAGGCCAGACAAGTGGCCGGAGCCCTGACTCCAGCTTTGGTCCACATCCTCCGTTGCTACCTGCCTGTCACCAAGGGAGTCACTTCTCCCCTTTCTGCCTCTGCTTCCTGCATCTCTTCGAACCCACCAAGCACCTCATGCTGTAGGCACTTAATACATTGTTGTTTCATTAATTACCTCCATGGAAAATGATATACCTAACCCTGTACCTGAGCAAAGATGAGTCACAGGAGACCAAGTAGAAAGCCCACACAAGCCCATGAGGACACACAGGAAGCGTGACTATCGAAAATAAAAGGACTGTTGCCATTTCCTAAAAAGGAACAACTCGCATCTCCTGTAAAGCAGAGCCCCGGCCACCCTGTGACTTTCAGAACATTCACACGCTGCAGGTTAGAAAACCCTGACATTCATGGGGGACGTGCCCAAGACCTTGGCAAACCCCCATCCAGGGACATAATTCCCATCGAGCTTACCTGGAGTCAGTGCACAGTCAGATACGGATGCTTCCCCGGCTTCCACAGACACTCAGCCCTTGTCAGCAAGCAGTCTCGGCACCGGGCAAAGCCCTCCCACAATCTCCGGGGTCACCTCTTCTTAACCCTGTGGCTCCTCCGTGGGTCTCCTCCTTGTGCTGGGCCTAGGCCACTGATGCCCACATTTCACTCCCAACTTGGTCCAGGATTCCGTTTCTTGGCTGTGAATCCTCATTTTCTCCACTTTCTTTCCATTTCCCGCATTAATAAATAGCTTTTTGAGCGTGGGAGGTAGTGGGTAGATAACACTTCAACATGAGAAAATGAGTTTGAGTCATTTTAAGAAGCAATGAAGGGCTTCCCTGATGGCGCAGTGGTTGAGAGTCCGCCTGCTGATGCAGGGGACACAGGTTCGTGCCCCGGTCCGGGAAGATCCCACATGCCACGGAGCGGCTGGGGCCGTGAGCCATGGCCGCTGAGCCTGCGCGTCCGGGGCCTGTGCTCCACAACGGGAGAGGCCGCAACAGTGAGAGGCCCGCATACTGCAAAAAAAAAAAAAAAGAATCAGTGAGGGCTTCCCTGGTGGCGCAGTGGTTGAGAGTCCGCCTGCCGATGCAGGGGACATGGATTCGTGCCCCGGTCCGGGAAGATCCCACATGCCGCGGAGCGGCTGGGCCTGTGAGCCATGGCCGCTGGGCCTGCGCGTCCGGAGCCTGTGCTCCGCAACGGGAGAGGCTGCAACAGTGAGAGGCCCCCGTACGGAAAAAAAAAAAAAAAAAAAAAGAATCAATGAGTCCACAAAGACAGGAGAACTACGAAGATACACCATAAAGCTGCTGAATTATCCAGGCTCATCTGTTACATAGTTACCACGTACCAAATCTATTTCATGGCAGGCAAAAATCCAAACGGTAAGGCTCAGCAAAACTGCAAATGACGTCATGTCGAGGACCTTCCAGGTTACCTACAAATAGGCAAAACCACAAGGTCAAATCACACATTCCGGTGGTCTCTGCTGAATCAGGTCCCAAAACCAGTCCCGTAGGCCACGAAACCCACAAATGTTCGGTCAGCTTAACAGGACAAAAAGGGTTCCAAGTTCATCTTATCCTTCGAATTGGCCTATGACCCTGGTCCATTAACATCACTTATCATAGACCTCCAGCTCAGATTATTTGATTCCTAGACACTGTGAAGAAAGTTAGGAAGCAAGAACAGAACGCTCCAACTGAACTGGCTTCAACAACGGGGAACTTTATCTCGCAACAAGAATTCCTGAAATGGCCTGGGAGAGCAATGATTAATTCAGCAACGTAACCAAGAATCGGGCTGTCTTTCCTCTTCCCCTCTGCCATCTCGCCTGGCTCCTTCCCTGGCCTCTTTCCTGGCCTGTTCAGTTTCAGGCATCAGCAGCAGGCAGCCTGACACCCAGCAGGAAAGGACTGGTCACTCCCCTTCCCTCATGTCTCTTTGCTAGTAATTCAAACCTGTCACAGGAGCCCCTCAGCTTCTGATTGGCCAGAATTGCATCACATGCCCTCACCTAAACCAATCACTAGCCAGGAGAGTGGAACCATCATGATTGGCTTAGACCACACCACACATTGTAAACTAAAATTGAGGAAACCAGCTGAGTGGGTCCCAACTCCCATTTTCTTAAATAGGAATCTGAGTCCAGATGTAGATACAAACACATGTGTAAACACTCCTACCTGTTTACGTGTGTTTTAAGCTGTGATGTAAGATGAATGTCTTACTGTGACTGATGGTCCAAATAGTTTAAGAAGCACTGGCTTAGGCCAATCCTGACCTACCCCTGGGGAGGAGGACATAACCTGCCTTCTCTGAAACACATCGCCATGTACGACAGGAAAGACCTGGGTGAGACACGACTGGGTTAGGAAGAAAGAACTGGGGAAAATCAATTGGCAGTGATCCCAAGCACAGAGTGAAGAGCAGCGTCTTGTAGTTTGGGGGAGACAACAACCATGTGTACAGAGAGGCAAGAGGATTCAGAGCCAGGGGAGCAAGCACCAGGGCCCCTGGGCTGCCTGTAGGGCCGTGTAGATCCTATGTGTGTGACATGGACACGTTTCCAACCCAAAGCGTGCAGCAGATATGGCAGGGTGTGGATTGCAGGCCAAGAAAGGCACAGGTGATTTAATTTAAAAAACAGAAGCAGCATCTACAAGAATCTTTACCATCTGATGAACGAGTGAGCAGATTTTCCCCAGCTGCAAAGGGTATTGATTGATTTCCTGTGATGGGCTATATGATGATGCGGAAACCATCATGGGGCTTTGAATGCATTGTGACCCAGGAGACAGACGCGTGAGGGCTGTCATCACCAAGACGACTTCTGCTGTAGAGTCGCCGTCTCCTTAAGCTGACGTCATACTTAGTGAAGAAGGAAATTACTCTGGGTATGTTTCATTCCAATCCTTAAGGATTATTGGCTAATTAGGAGGACAGCAATGTAAATTTGCCTTGTGTCAGGTCTTCGGGAACAGTAAAGTAACATAATGAAGCAGTGAGCAAAGCAGATCGTTAAAGCCACTCTTCGCTGCGAATGTATATGATGGCAAAACGTATGCGTTGGCCTGGAAACTAGAAAAACATGGTCCACGCTGCAGGGGTCAAATACTGTTTCTGACAAGAAGAGAGGAACTATGTAAATTTGATTTAAATATATTGCTATGTCTTATATGAAGGCTTTCATAGAAAAATTCCATTAGATAATTAAATAATTCATTTAAAGGAAACTGGAGTTGTTCTTTTTGAAAGAACAAACTGAATTGCATTTAAATAAGCAAAGTAAAAAGCCAAATAAAAGCTTTCTAGAACCAGAAATTTATAAATTTATAATTGATAAAATTAGAAAATAAAATTTTAAGTGGCATTTCCCAACTTTGACTTCTCTCTGGACCTATGGTTACGTGTGCAAAATTACACATAAAAATGTAAAGCTTCAGCTGAAACTGTTTACTCTAAATGACCCAGTTAATCCTGATTCTGAGAACAGACTCCCACAGATCGAGGGTGCAGATGCTCTTACTGTCTGTTGCTAAAGAAAGTGTTACCTTTGTGCTCAAACACCTGTGTGAAGGCAATTGCGAAAACCCCAGCCAGTTCTGAAAGGCTTGGGAGAGGTTCAGGTCAATTCAAAAAGTTTCTATTCCAGGGCTTCCCTGGTGGCGCAGTGGTTGAGAGTCCGCCTGCCGATGCAGGGGACGCGGGTTCGTGCCCCGGTCCGGGAAGATCCCACATGCTGCGGAGTGGCTGGGCCCGTGAGCCATGGCCGCTGAGCCTGCGTGTCCGGAGCCTGTGCTCCGCAACGGGAGAGGCCACAGCAGTGAGAGGCCCGCGTACAGCAAAAAAAAAAGTTTGTATTCCATTCTGCTCATCTGCAGGATGGGAAATAATGTCTGATTTGGCCCAACCGACTATGGGCAAAAAAATGCTGGTTTCAGCAGCAGGGAGTCCTGGGCTGGGAGGGCATCTAAATCAGCCTTCCATGATCCAATGAAGTGACGTGCCTGCTGCTGCCACCTCTCCTGCAGCTCGCATTGAAGGTTCCAAAAATCCAAGTCAATATTTCATTTTCACTCGTGCTGTGGACCTGAGGGAAGGGCAAGAATTGAAACAACAAAAGAAGAAAGGGAAATGAACTGGGTGGAGGTGGAGAGCAAGAATAAAGAAATCAAGGAGATGGACTTGTGAGATGATTAGACAGGGAGGCATTTAGAAAGAGTGAGCAGAGTGCAAACCTGGAGGGTGGGCTTAGCCGCCGGAGAAAGGGCAAGGATGTCTAGCCGACTCCAATAGATATGTTACATTAAATTGTTCTAGACTTGGTCTGCAAAAGCCAGTGAAAGGATCAATCAGCCAGGAAGCCAGAAGCACTCGAAACCCTGCTCTCAATACAATGCTGTCCACCATCCCTTCCACAATTCAGGAGGAAAGCTGCCGGTCTGCTTCTGTGCCTCTCGATAAAATGCTGTCCACCATCCCTTCCACGATTCAGGAGGAAAGCTGCTGGTCTGCTTCTGTGCTAGAAAGAGAAAAAAAGGAAAATCAAGTGCATCTTGATGTCAGCTAAGTTTCCCTGCTGCTTACAAACCCAGGTGAGGCCGGACAACGGCAGCTCCGAAGCAAATGTCTGTGCCGCCATAGAATCTATGCCCCCCGCACTCACGGTCTGATTTATCACTGCTGTCTTCTAGTATAATTCGAGTACCTTCAGGGCCGTTTCCAAGACTAATAAATGATTACAAAGTGCTGCATTGTATCTCATGCCTTCTCTTCTCCCAAATCAAATCCAATAGTGATGCCTTGGGAACACGTTCTCCAAATCAGGGCCAGTGTCTAAACTTGTCCACTCATGGCGCATAATCGGCTCTCTTGGGAGTGCCATTCTGCATATATCACTTGAAATGAGTCCTTCAAAGAAATAATGAAGAAGCTCACATGAGCTGGAACGTCACCTATCTGCTTTGACGATTCATTTTTTTCTTGGGATCCAATGACCACACCTTTATCAGGCCGTGCTGAGGGGCACGTTTATAAATCTCAAAACGCAAAGCAGTAGAAAGAGCTCTTTGGTGGTGAGCCATTAACTCAGCGTTCTCCAGAGTAGACAACATGTGAGCCATAGAAATCCCATGCGAGTTAAATGTGAATCTTACTGTCCTGACTTTTAAACCCCAGAGATGAACACCCTGCACAGGTAATGTGGAATAAACCCAACACTGTATGATTTTTAGGAATTCAGATGGACATGTGCTCCTTAGACCTTTGCTAACATAAATTTTGCCTTCAATGGTATTTCCCATCCTTTGAAAGGTGGGTCACTACATTCTCTTGCCACTGGGTGATCAGAAGAACCAAAGAAAACAGGCATTAAGTTGACAAAACATCCCGTACATCCATGTGAGTAAAAAGGAAAAAAATAACCAAGATCTTCCTTGTGCCACTTTTCAGGATTCCTGACATCTGTCGTAAAACTCAGGCCATATGTCTTTTCCTTCCATTAAGGAGACTCATCACATAACCAGTGCTAAGTTTCTGTCAAAAAGAATTATTGACTTATAAGCATATCTTCCCCCACCCTGCTAATGATTTCCACAAATACACCCACTGATCATATTTTTTCTATCCTTTCCAGAAATTACTGGGAGACCCAGGGGGCCATCTGGGGTCTTGTGCTCAGGGATTTGACAGGTAATGTTAATGAGACGCACATCAGTATTTATTTCAGGATTTATTTATTTAGAGTGGAGCGTTCTGGTTGCGTGAGCCTTGCTGAACTGGCACTAGAGAAAGAAGGGAGGAAGGAAGGAGGGAGAAGGGGAGAGGGAGGGGACAGGAGAGCAGCTAGAAGCCCCTGTAAAGCAGCTGCACAAGCACCATTTACTGCCTCTTCTACAGGGACTGCCTTCGTCTGCCCTCATATTATCAGGTTGACAAGAGGAGAAAAAAAATTAACCAAAAGCCAAATCAAATAAATGTGCAACTCATAAATTCTGCAGCTAAAAATTTACCCCTGAGGGACGGCAACAATGCACCGTGGAAGGTTTCCCCCCTGCTGCCCTCATAAAGGCGGATGATAAGTGAAGCTTCCCTGCTCGGCACCGGGAGGCCGGGTCTAGAAGAACAGCGCCAGGCCACGCTTCCTCCTCCTCTACTTAACGAATTTATGCCCACCGTTGGTGGGCGGCGGGCGTCGAGCTGCTCCCCTCCGACGTGTCAGCATCACCAGGCCCGCGTTGCTAAGCAACACGTGCCTGGACCGGGCTGGCTGGCAGAGAGCCGCCTCTGGGCTTCGGCTCTGGCTGCGGCTCTGGCTGCGGCTGCTCCTGCGTGGGGCGCTGCGTGGGGGAGTGGGAAGCGGAGCTTGAACCACTGACGCCCACCAGCCACTTGATTTTTCGACTCCGAGGCTCGGTATGTCGTTCCGAGCAACACTTGTAATAATGAACATCCTTCTTGCTCCCTAGTATCCAAACAAAAAACTATGGGAAACCAGTTTTGGAGAAAGCCGGCTTGCTGCCTTCCACAGATCAGACCTCCCAGAGGCAGCAAACGAGGCTTTCAAGGTGAAAACGTTTATCTAAACAATTAAAGCTCTTGCCGCTACTGTGTCTTTAGTGCTTTAGTTCTACCTGGACCATACTGGGTGTGCTTTAGTATTTGGGAACAGTAGCCAGTACAGCCAGGGGTCCTGGATGTAGAACATCCATAATAAAGACTCTGCAAAACAATAGGGTTTTTCTTGCCACCCCATAGTCCTGGAGAATTACATTCTTACTTGGCAAAACTCACAAACCCTCATCTGCAGAGCACCATCTTGTGGCGGGCAGTACTGATCTCTGTACCCCTACTCCCAAACCAAGGGCTGGGGCACAAAGACCATAAGACCCAGCACATCCTACAGAAGCTGGATTATTTTTAACGGGAAAGCAGCAGGGATAAAAAGCTATGATCTCAATTAAAAATCAAAGAGATGGAAAATTAGCTTAATATGCTTCTAGATGATTCATCTAGATTCAAACTCGATTAATAGATTAGTGAAAATGCAACATATGCATACTGGCCAAACCTTGTGTCACAAAGGGAAAAAGAAAAACCCAACTTTTTTATAACCACCAAAGATAGCCACAGTCAGAAGTGTTCGTAGAGTTTCTTTTCTGATTGCCAAGAAACAGGAATATACTTTTGCTCTCAATTTTCACTTGCAGTGATATTTCATACAAGGCATTTGTAAACTAATCTCAGCAAGTAAATTTTTTCATGTGAAATATTTAAATGTGTTTCTACTAGCTGAAAAAAATGTAGTTTTGCTGCTTCTCTGAGATAAAAGGACAGTGCTGGCGTCACCGTATCTCCCTATTAACTGGAACTATAAATTCAATACATCTCTTTGTCTCTTAAACTCACATAGGTAAAATCGCTTTCTATCAGCAAATGTACTCAACTTACAAAGTCCTTCTTTTTTAACTACGCATTCAAGAGAATAGCCAAGGAAATGTTCAACATGCCCTAACCACGACTGCGGTATTTTGTAACAGCACTTTCAGATGGCAAAAGTAAAGAGTTGCTGTTGTAATGATTTAGGTTAGATTGTAGACTCTGTAATAAAACTAATCCTTCAATGATGCAGTAAGGAGCCCCGGAAGGTGACAACAGCTTTTAAGAAACAGAGTATATGCTTTTATGTTCTTAAAATAAGAACAAATGAGTCACTGTCAAAAATGTTTCTTGTGAATAATTATTTGCTATCAACACTCTGTTAAATTAGGATTTTCTCCTTCTGCACGGGTGATAAAAGCATTGATTAGCTGTCACTTTTAGGTGCTGAGTGACACCTATCTGAGTTCGAAGGACCTCTTTTTGCTGTTTTCTTTCCAGAACTGTAGGCGTTTTGACTAACATTCTGTTCTGAGTCTTTTTGGCTTAGTCCCTGCAACCCTGAGCCTGCATTCTAGAAAATACACACACAGGAATTGTCCTCTCCAAAAGGAGACACCCTCAGATCTGGCCACACCCTTATTTCATATCACAGAAGAGTAGGTCAATAAATCAACTAAAGGTAAAAGTAAAATCTGTAATAACCCATCACCACTTCACCCTCGCACGTCGCAGCACGTAAAACTTTGCGTCCAAAGGTCTCACATCACGAGAATGAATCAAAAGACTCTTAAATACTCTATGCACCTACTTCTGATGGCTAATTTGGCTTCCCTATGGCGAAGCACTAATTTTTTATCTCAATCCATTGGTACAGTATTCTTTCCCATCCATCACAGGGGGTGGGGAACAGGAAAATTCCACTCTTTTGTGAGAATAAAGCAAAATTAAGCCAAAAAGAAAAACTAGTTTCCTACCAAGGAAAGCCTGCTGCAACAATGGAAAACAAAGAGTGAGCGGAAAGGGGGTGGAGGACAGAGGCAGCAAACGCTGCAGAGAACCCAGGGGAAGCCTTACAAATGGCTCCACCAGAGCAGAAGGAATCTCAAAAGCATCAGCGGGCCAAATACAGCTGAGAGAAAGAGCCAATAAGAAAGCCAACAAGGTGGCTGGACCAGATGAATCTGATGGGATGGCTGCGAACAACTCCCAGCTCGACGGGGAGGACCACTGTGGTCGAGAGGAGACGGGTCGAGCTTTTCTTTCCCAGGAAATGAGAGGGAAGTGCCCAGAATGGCTGAGAAAACACAGCCTTCGTGGAGAGGAAAAGAAAGGAACTGCAAACGTTAACTCAGGCTCCTGGACGAAGCCAGGAAAAGGATGGCGCTGCCGAGCAGTGGGGTCAAGGGCAAAGGGCAGGGGTCACCCACCCCCATACCCCCAGGGCAGAGCCTACAGGTGGGAAGGCCCAGCCTAGCCGGGGGCCAGAGGCCCCGCATCTGCCACATCTGCCCCACTCCCACCCGCCTGCTCACACCTGCTGCTGTCTTGCTGGACTGGCTCTGGTCCCATCAACCTTCCCAAGACCTGGACTGAAGGCATAGCCAGCACTGAGTCCCTCCCACCCCCGGGGCCCCTGCCAGCTTCTAGAAGTGCCTACAGGGAGGAATAAGACACTCTGACAGCTGGGGACACGTCGCTCCCCGCTGGCTTTTCTATTCAGCAGATGCCAGGGCCACAGACCAAGTGCTCCTTTTAAAGGGCCAGCCACTCAGCGACTGCTCCAAAAATGGAACCAGAAACCCAGTTCCTGCAAGCAACGGGCAAAGCAAATAAAAATAATTTACTGATAATGCGTGAAGCCGATATAAGACAGGTAAAGCTTAAATTGGGGGAAAACAGGTTGTCTCAATACTTTTTGTTGGAAAAGATCCTGATCCAACTATTGGACTGCTACACCAAACCACCCATTCATACATAACATGGAAGGCAAGCAGATGACTGTGCTTCCCGGGCAGGGCACGTGGAAATACTGCTGCACCAGGTGCTTTAAAGTCTCCCCCAAATTTACATCAGCTCGTTGTACCCTCACAGCACCCTTACAGGGTGAGCTCTGATGGCCATTGGAAAGCGGTGAAAACTGAGGCTCAGACACTGTTTACAACAGCCAGGCCATGGAAACAACCTAAATGTCCACTGACAGAGGCACGGATAAAGGAGATGTGGTCCATATACACAATGGAATATTACTCAGCCATAAAGAGGAATGAAATAATTACAGTAGCCAGGCCATGGAGACAACCTTAATGTCCACTGACAGAGGCATGGATAAAGGAGATGTGGTCCATATACACAACGGAATACTACTCAGCCATAAAAAGCAATGACATAATGCCATCTGCAGCAACATCGATGGACCTAGAGATTATCATACTGAGTGAAATAAGTCAGACAGAGAAAGACAAATACCGTGTGATATCACTTATATGTGGAATCTAGAAAAATGGTACAAATGAACTTATTTACAAAACGGAAATAGAGTCACAGATGTAGAAAACAATCTTATGGTTACCGGGGGGGAAAGAGGGGGAGAGGTAAATTGGGAGATTGGGATTGACATGTACAGACTAGTGTATATAAAACAGATAACTAATAAGAACCCTACTCAGTACTCTGTAATGGCCTATATGGGAAAAGAATCTAAAAACCAGCGGATATATGCATACGTCTGACTGATTCACTTTGCTGTACAGAAGAAACTTAACACAACACTGTAAATCAACTAGACTCCAATAAAAAATAAAAGATTTAAAAAACGGAGGCTCAGCAAGGTCAAGGGACTTGCTGGGCACCGAGGTAGGAAATCACGGGCTAACGTGGATGAAAGCCACAGCTGAACATCTGGCCTCGGGTCCAAGTGCCACCCCGTGCTGTGCTCAGCCGATGGCTGGGATCTGAGGTCCTGATGGAAACCGAAAGAGAGGAAGCCCTTCTCCTGCAGCCAGGTGTGAAAGCTAGTGTTGCCGGGGTGAACCCTTGAAAGCACAGGGTCGGGTCAACAACAAAATAATGTTTAGTATATCTCATGCAGTAGGTGGGA
Source organism: Globicephala melas (assembly GCF_963455315.2). Taxonomy (NCBI): domain Eukaryota; kingdom Metazoa; phylum Chordata; class Mammalia; order Artiodactyla; family Delphinidae; genus Globicephala; species Globicephala melas. The sequence continues at coordinate 3,209,146 of NC_083329.1, read as the reverse complement.
CATACTTATGCAAAAAAAAATTCCTTATTTATCTGAAAGGCACATTTAACTGGGTCCTCGATATTTGACCCGGCATCCCTAGTGAAGGCGAATGTTAGCTCCTCCAGCCCTTCTTCCAACCCAGGAGAGAAAGCCCTGGGGACAGATGAAAAATGCTGGGTGGGTCACGAGCCCTTCCCAGAGGCCAGCACTGTAGGGCATCTCATCTTTTGTGAAGCCCTTTCTCCCATTATCTCATCGAATCCTCCCTACAGAACTAGGGCGTGGGCATCATTATCCCCACATCATGGACAAAGGAAACTGTCACTGAGTTTGAAGCAACTTGGAAAAGTCAGGGACAGAGCCAGGGCAGGAGCCCCCGAGTGTGAGTCCAGGGCTCTCTGTTTAAAATGAGAAATTACACCCTGACCGATCTTCAACCACTGAACTGATACTCCTTAGCTCCTTTTAAGAGCCACAGCTGCAATTTCCTGTTCCCATTTTGAATCCAACAGCATGAAAATGTAACCTACCAAGGTGATATCAACATCACTTTGGGGCACTAGTCTGTAAAGCACCACAGTAGCTAAAGGCACACTGAGATCATACACAGAGTGCGGGACCCAACACTCTTCTGAAAGCCCAAAAGCTTAGATTAGAAATAAGTTGAAAAAAAAAAATCTTAAAATGAGATGGATTCATTATTCTCATCTCCATGTTCCAGATCTATTAATTTAGCCTCTAAAGTAATCTTTGTCCGGGGTGCATAACTGTATCAAATACCCCTGCTATCAAAGCTTTATTTCCTTGAAAAGGCAAAGATAATATGGGCTGGGTATTCTTTTCCTACACATAATTCATTTAAGTCAGAAATGTTCTCAAATGGCTTCTTTTTTTACCGCTCTCCAAGTTTACGTGCACCCTGATCCAGAAAGATATAAATTACCATTGGGAGAAGGGGGCAAGGCTGATCTCTCCCAGGACACAAACACCGAGATTTCAGCTCCCTGATACTTTTATTTTGCTGCTAATAAAATGGGGTGGTTAAACCTCCATGGTAGAGTAGGAATATAACACCAGAGTTAAGCTTTAACACCAGCAAAAACTCTATTAAAATGTTGCCCCAGAGACTGTGAATTTGAATTCTGGCGCTGCTAGTCAGGTTGGACCTGGAAACTAAGAAGAGGAAGTTCCTAAGTCCTGCAGAACAGGCCACACAGAAGGATTTTTTTTTTTCCTCAGTCTAATTTCCTTATAGAGGAGAAAAATATAAAGACGTAAGAAAGGCCTCAAAATTCGGAGCTGACTTAGGAGAAGACATAAGCTCCAAGAAGCAGAGTACTAGTCTCCGGCTGCCCCAGCGCTCGGCCCGGAATAGGTAAGCTCCACAGACAGGACAGGTGGAAAGAGAAGGAAGGTGGACGATACTCTGCGATTTGCACTAACGTGTATTTCACTGGGAGAGCT